>NW_014040041.1:10012-37670 GCF_001186125.1 Sphaeroforma arctica JP610
TATTAATTTATTATTATATATATATACATATACATATATATATATATTTAATTTATATATATATATATATATATAAACCTATAGATGTATATCTATATGCCTATGTGAAGACACAGCCCCCCATAACATCCATCCACAACGTGACATGGCGGCCACAATGAAAGCATCTGCTAATCTAGCGCAGGGCGTGGGCTTAGTTTTGATATATAAACGCAAATAACCTTTACATTGATTGTGCATATCACAGGTACACACACACATACCCTGCTGACATTCTTTTTACTCAGGTTGATACTAACACACACACGTACTTTGCTGACATTTGATTGGCTCAGGTTAATTCTGAACATTGTCGTCACAAGATTTTCAATGCCGACTTCACCATCGACGGTCAAAAGAAGGACATCTCGCTCTTTGGAATGGTAGGTAGAAATTGGCAAGTACCCGCAGACTGTCAGTAAATGTAGTTCGTTCAACTGGTACACAGTGTATGTAGTATATATATGTATATATAGATATGGTAGGTAAACAGTGCGTTGTCATAACGGTAGGTAGAAAGGGGTTTTTCATAGCTTCGGTAAGTACTCGTAGACTGGTAGTATATGCGCATCGTTATGTTGGTCTCTCTGTTGGTGTATTTCTGTGAACTAACACTCAAACTCGATTGAGATGAAACCGCAGCCATTGACACGCATTCTTAGTGTATTCCATTACTCACAAGTCAGTCCTTTCTGCCGTGATATATATATATATATATATATACATATATATATATATATATGTGAGTGTCAAGTCTTGGAAAGGTTGATTCGCTGGCCTGGGATGGTTGCGTCCCTCACTCGCTTGCGTACTTGTTGCTTGTCTGATAAGTTCTTCAGTTGGTTTATGTAATGCCTTCTCTGTTATGTTATATATATATATATATATATGTGTGTGTGCGTCAATACAATACAATACAATACAATACTTGGCTTACATCAATTACTTCCGTTTGACTGCATCTAAATTATCTTCTCGTGTACACGCAGATCCGTAACACATACAAACAAACGCCCGAGGGCATTCTGTCAGCGTACAGCGACAACGCATCAGTTATTGAGGGCTCTAAGGCAACCAAACTGAGACCTAACCAAGACACGCACGAATACACAATGGTATGCGCAATTTATGCTTGTATGTAAATGTAAATGCATTTATGTATCTGTTAATGCATATATATATATATATATATGTGTGTGTGTGATTTAGAAGTATCTGTGTGTGGATGTTTTTTGATTAATGGGTGTTCAGAGTGTAGTGTGTTGAGTTATTGCGTGTGTGCTCAGTGCATGCTGCGTCAATTCTTCCTATCGTTAAAATATATACCAGAGAACGTACAAGTACAATGATTCATATATATATATATATATATTTATTATAACTGTATGGATGTGTGTGAGCGTGTATAACTACACGAATATAGCTACATCAATTCACAGAGGTCGCTGTGTGTATTCTGCTGACGTCCACCTACCTATTCACATGCTGACAAATATACACAGCACATGACCGGACCTCTGTCTATGGCATATATGTACCTTATACCTTGATATCATAGCATGTTCGAAAAAGGCGATTTCGAATCGATTTTATATTTTAAATTTTCATACTCATTGAATCGGGTACAACAGCATTCTCGAAAATATTTTAGTTCCGTTTTATACATAACTAAATATGTTCTGGTTCTTTAATATTTTAGTTCTTTAAATAAAGTTCTGTATATGAATGTTTACTACATATGCACACACACATACACACACACACACACATATATATATACATATATATGAGATTATGTAAGCCTGATTCCAACCTCTTTTATCAATTACACGCATGATACAGGAGCAAGAAGACGTGCACATTCTCATGAAAGTGGAGACGCACAACCATCCCACTGGCATCTGCCCATTCCCTGGCGCAGCCACTGGCAGTGGAGGAGAGATCAGAGACGAAGCGGCGGTGGGCAAAGGAAGCAAACCTAAGGCAGGACTATCAGGCTACAACACATCCCACCTGCGCATACCAGGCGCAGAGGTATGTGAACGGATATATATATGTACGTATGAATATATATACACACACACACATATATATATATATATGTGTGTGTGTATGGTTGATTAGTAACCGAGCCTGAATCTCAATTCAAAGTGTCTGCGGGTAATCGGAAGCAGCCTACGACTGGGCAATTAGAATACAACACATCACACTTATGTACACCTAGCACTACAAACACATTATGACAATGAACTAGATACAAACACATGTGCATACCTACCACTACAAGCTACGTCAACCAACTAGTTACAAACACGTGCTTGTAAGTTCATATAATACAGACAGAGAGAGGAGACACACCGCAGCACAGTCGGCAGCACAGAGTCAGCGTTAAAGGTTTATAAGAGGCACAAACACACAAACACACACGCACACGTACTAATTCACACGTAGACACATGTATACGTACTAATACACACGTTCACACACACACACGTGCTTATACACTCGCACACGCACACACAGACACACACGTATTTATACACACGTACTAATACACACGTACATGCACACACAGACACACATGTATTTATACACACGCACACGCACACACACGTACTTATACACACGCACACGCACACACACGTACTTATACACACGCACACGCACACACAGACACACACGTATTTATACACACGTACTAATACACACGTACATGCACACACAGACACACATGTATTTATACACACGCACACGCACACACACTTACTTATACACACGTACACACGTACATACTAATGCATACTTTGGTACCCATACGCACACTCACATACTAATACACGCACTTGTCTGTGTTCCTATGACCACAGAGAGAGTGGGAGAGCACAGCAGGTGTGTCTCCTGCGCAAGCGTCGGCGTTTAAGATTATGACTGAGGCACCTCTGGGCAGTGCTGCGTTCAACAACGAATTCGGTCGACCCGCCATCGCCGGTTACTTCCGAACTTTTGGAGACGAAATCCCTAATTCTGAGGTAAATTGGGATCGGCCCTTCCTGATTTTGCGTTCTCGAGATATGCCAAAAATAACCTTTCACTGAATAGCGGGCACAAAAATATACATATGTATATTTATATAAATATACATACAAACACTCACATATATATATATATATATATATATATATATATATTATATATATATATATATATATATGTGTGTGTGTGTATATATGATTATGTAAATGTATATGCATATGTATGTGCATATATATATATATCCACATATTTATCCCACACTTCCAACCAGCCACCTGTTTACTATTCTATTTCTTCACCTAAGCTCGTCTCTCTCCTATACCTACCGCTCTATGGGCCTTATCCATTCACAGGGAATGTACACTACAGGTTATAACAAACCCATTATGCTTGCGGGTGGAATGGGCAACATCAGAGCAGAACATGTCACCAAGGGACCAATGTCAGCTGGCGCACACGTGGTTGTGCTGGGAGGCCCTGCGATGCTTATTGGTGAGTGGCTGGTGCGTGTGTATCAACGGTTGCACTTAAATTACATCTATATATGCATATATATACTATTTTGTATCTATAAAATATATGTATATATGCATGACATTTACACAGGTCTTTATGCATACATAAAGCTATACTTCTTCATATTTTTAATTACATATCCATATACGCACGTCATTTACACGGGTCTTAATAGATATATATACATATATATATATATATATGTATTCTTTTCGCAGGTCTTGATATATTACAAATACCTATTCATTCACACACACACATGTGTATACCCTTTCCACAGGGCTTGGTGGTGGAGCTGCCAGTAGTATGGCTTCAGGCGGTAACTCTGTAGCACTTGACTTCGCCTCCGTTCAACGACACAACCCAGAGATGCAGCGCAGATGTCAGGAGGTCATAGACGCCTGCAACGCTATGGGTGTGTGGTGTGTATATATATTATAGGTATGGTGTATGCGTACTATGGTTGGTGTATATGTGATGTATGTGTACCCTGTGTAGTGTGTGTGATAAATATGTGTAATATATGTATTATATGATATAAATGTGTGAATCATGTGTACCTGTGTGTATTATATGTTTTATACATGTGAGTATCATATGCGTTATTCTTGTGACATGTTGTCCATATTCGGGTGTGGTTTGTGTACTTTGTAGCTGCTTATAGGGCGCTATCTGCGTAAACTTTTAGGGTTTTAGGTGGTAAGTTGGTGTGTGACATTGTATATGTATGTATGTACATAGAGACATACATACACACACACATATATACCTATTTATATATATATACATATACTCATCCCCGTGCTGTTGCCTGGTTGTTCCTTGCAGGTGATGACACCCCCCTTGAGTTCATCCATGATGTGGGTGCGGGTGGACTGTGTAATGCGTTGCCTGAGTTAGTGCATGATGGTAACCGCGGAGGTCACTTTGACATCCGAAAGGTACCCAATGCCGATACAGCCATGAGTCCCATGGAGATCTGGTGCAACGAAGCCCAGGAAAGGTAGGTATGGGGTACTGTGTGTGGCTATTTATAGATCTGGCTATAAAAGGTATATCGTGCCAAATTAGGTATCGTTTAATGGGGTCTGATATTGATCCTCATGGTTATCTGGCGTATTAAAACCGAGGGAATGTATGACTGTTTCTAGATAGATGATTGTTTGTAGGTATATCTTTTATAACGTGTATGTATACCTACTGATATTTATTTTTGTCCTTCAAATAGTATATGATTTCATCTGAGTTATGATTAATCAGCGGTTTGCCAAGTGCCTGTAAATGGACAATTGTGCGAAGGATAGCAAGGTTAGCACGTACTTGTGATACTTTCAATGCTGTTTAACATTGTACCTCATTTATGTAGGTACACGAGTACATCTCAATTTACATTTACATATATATATATATATATGATTTCATCCGCACACATACGAGCATATCCCGTGTAATGAGTATTGCATCTAATAGCTCATGTGCACCTTTTACAGATTTGTCCTGGCAATTAAACCAGAGGCAGGACAGCTGGCGCGGTTCGAGGCCATCTGCGCTCGAGAGAGATGTATTTATGCAGTGGTTGGCATGGCAACGGAGGATCACTCAGTCACAGTAGAGGATAGCCACAGCACCACCTCAGCCCAGGTCAGTACAAGTGTATGTATATGTCTGCCAAGACATGTATATGCGCATTTGTGAGAGTATTGATTTGAATATATATATATCTATACATCTATCTATATATATATTGTATATATGTATATGTATATATATGTGTGTGCGTGTGAATAAAAATGTGTATGCATATATATATGTGTGTGTGTGAAAAAAAATGTGTATGCATGGTATTTCAGGTGTTTTTGTTTGATGTTAGGGGTTGTCCTTATTCTGCGTGTAGGTTCAGTTTGGTATGTAGTAATTGCTGACACCTCAGCCAGAGCTTTTCATTCCGTTCTTTGTGTATGTACATGTTTTCTGTATGTGAATGTGTATATGTATGTGTACGTGTATATTTATGTGTATGTGTATGTATGTGTATATTATGTTTATGTGTATGTTTATATTTATGTACGTGTATATGTATGTGTATGCTGATATATTGTATGTAATTAGTGTATTTAAATATAGTGATACACTTATGTGAGAGTGCGTGGATGCCACTCAACCGGTAAATCCAACTGTCCGCTCTGATCACTGATTTGGTCACAAGCTTTTATTGGCTGCTATTAAAAGAATAAAGCTCGAGTACTTACATATACTTTAATATTGTAATTGCCGCAAGCAGACTGAAGACGGAACAGCGACCAAAAAAAGGAAAGACGACAGTCGACCTGGTAAATATCAAACTTGACTTCCTAGTATCGGATGAGCAAGGCATAGGGTTAGGTTTACATATGTATATGAGCATAGCATCGATCAGTGCGTACGTACAGCAAAGGGGTGTGGAGTGGAGTGGATGGTGACCTTATTCGACAATTCGTACATGTCTCTGTATATGTATTTGTATATAATATATATATATATAGTTAGACGATATATATATATAGTTAGACGATATATATATATCTCCTTCTTATGCTTGTCGAGATCACAATATAGTATGTACTGAAATTTTGCCCAGCGTGAATCAGTACGTCAGTACCTATGCGCATATGTACCCTGTTTAGGGTTCTACTTAGTCCTAAAACGTACTGTTGAGTGCACATGTCTACATAACATAGTCCGTTGTTGGTTAGTGCTTCTGGCTTACTCTCCCATTCGTCGCTGTCTCCACTTTAGTCGATCTGCCTTCCTCCGTTCTGTTTGGTAAACCGCCCAAGATGGAACGTAATGTGACCACTTGCCCTGTCCCAAGCCTTCCGCTTTTGGACTTGAAGGTACGACGGTTGTCCTGATACCTCTGTGGCACACCCCCCGCCACTATTTCCTTTTCCGTCTGGATTCAGGATCATGGAGTACATTTGTATTCTACACCGACACACACACTCTCTCGCCCTCAAACACACGCACACAAACTATATATATATATATATATATATATCACAGACACACACACACACACTCTCTCTCTCTCTCTCTCTCTCTTTGTGTGTGTCTCCCTGTCCCCTGTCTCCGGTGATTATAGCAGTGTTCAATTGCAGTGCAGCCGTTAGCGTTGGCATTGACCGATGACCAGTACTCACTGCCCACGCACACGCTTTGGAGTCGCATGTTTGCACCACGGACCAATGGAGAATAATTTCATTTAATTGGCCAGTATTAATAGATTGATTTCTATTTATATCCCACACATACACTCTTATTAACATCATTTCATTGGCCAGTATTAGTAGATTGATTTCTATTTACATCCCACACATACACTCTTAATAACATCATTTCATTGGCCAGTTTCTATTTCTATTCCACACATAAACTCTTTATAACATCATTTCATTGGCCAGTAATAATAAATTGATTTCTATTCATATCCCACACAGACTCTCTCCGTAGCCGCATGTCTGGACCGATCCATTTTCCTTCCGTTTCATTGGCTAATATTAATAGATTGATTTCTATTTATATCCCACACAGACTCTCTCCGTAGCCGCCTGTCTTGACCGGGTGCTGGAGTTCCCGGCTGTGGCGTCGAAGTCCTTTCTCATTACAATTGGCGATCGCACTGTCACAGGCCTAGTCGCACGCGATCAGTTTGTTGGCCCATGGCAGGTGTGTGTCTGTGTGTGTATTTATGTTATTTGTACGTGTATATATGTGTGTATGTATATGTTATGTGTATGTATGTATATGTGTGTATGAGGATGTATATGTCATTTTGTAAGTGTATGTGTATATGTTATTTGTATATGTATGTGTATGTATATGTCATTTTGTATGTGTATATGTATATGTATGTGTACACACTCATATATCCATTTATATATCTAACGAACTTCTTTACAGTCTATTTCCCAGTTCAACATCAATTCGTCACAACTCACCTATCGTATTTGTATGTGTTGTTTGCACACGTGTGCGTATAGGTCCCTGTTGCAGATGTCGGTGTCACGTGCGCAGGATATGCTCTCAACGACTACGCAGGCGAGGCCATGTGTATGGGAGAGCGCCCGCCAATTGCCGTTCTATCGGCTGCTGCCAGTGCCAGGTAGGTAGAACACGCACACATATATATATATATAGTTGTATCCTGTTTTATTAAATTGTATATAGACATCTTAAAATCAGCAGATGGGGAGTGTGCACCGTGTGGTTAAGTGAATTGTGGTGGTGTGAAGCATCAGTGTTGTCAGAGAGGGATAAGTATGCAAGTATTTTAGTTTGTTAGTACGGAAGTATGTTATATGTTAGTATGTATGTATGGTAGTATGTAAATATGCAAGTATTTTAGTATGTTAGTATGTATGTTATGCTAGTTTGTAAGTATGGTAGTATGTACGTATGCAAGTATTTTATTATGTTAGTTTGTATGTTTGTTTGTTAGTATGACAGTACCTAAGTATGTTAGTATGTATGTTATGTTCGTTTGTAAGTATTTTTTGTGTTAGTTTGTTAGCATGATTGCACTCTAGGCGAACGTGCTAAGCAAAACCCACCAGTACACTGCAAACGATCCCCTGAAGTCACATGCGCATTCCGTTCTATAAATATCATCCAACCAGAATGGCCGTGGGCGAGGCGATCACCAATATCATCGCATCAGACGTATCAGATCTCAAGAAAGTCCGTCTCTCAGCCAATTGGATGGCAGCGTGCACCGCTCCCGGACAGGTACGGACCACACCGATGTAACATTTGGCTCAATTACACCTGAGCAGTTGAACACGTGCGAGCGCTACACCTTGTGGCGAATCAAACGTTTACGTTTACTCAGGTGCACAATGCACCCAGATTTAAAAACAGGACTGTGTGAGCAGGTTTTAGGACTGTTTGTTTTGAGTAGATGTGACCCTATAGAACATACGGGATACAGTCACACCACCCACTGAGAAAAATTGGATGAGTGCCATGCTAGTTTGTTCTATAAATAGATTTTAACCTTACACCAATCAATTCGCAGGACGCGGCGCTCTACGAGGCCGTGGCGGCTGTGGGTATGGGTCTGTGCCCTGCCCTGGGCTTGGCTATTCCTGTGGGCAAAGACTCACTCTCCATGCGAACCAAATGGACCGAGCCACAGACAGGCGGTGTGTGTGTGTGCTACGTTTCTATACTTATTGTTCAGTTTATGTGATGAATAGATGGCTTTTACGTATCACATAGAACTATATTACGAATACATGATGGTGTATTTTAAATACGTACTATATAGAACTATGTTGCATATACATGAAGGTGTATTTTGAATACGTATTATGTAGAACTGTAACATATACATTACGGTGTATCTTAAACACGTATTATATAGAACTATCCTACATATACATGTCTGTTACGAATTATCACGTATCATATAGAACTATGTTACATAAAATTGGCTGTTACGTTTTCTTGTTTGTATTACATAGAACTATGTTACTACATGGCTGTTATCTATTCCAATTGCATAGACCTATAATACACCTTTATGTCTGTACGCATTCCTACACATATCACATAAAACCATGTGACACACACATGCCTGTTACGTACCCAATAGCTGACCCAGAGGCCATCCACACACCACTGCACACCACAATTGACGTTAACGGACTGACTTCCACCTGTACAAATGTCCGTATCTCATCCGCATACGCGTTCACATGCAGATGCCAAGGAAGTCGTGTCGCCGGTCACTCTAGTCGTGACGGCGTTTGCCCCCGTTTCGGATGTGCGTAAGACCTTGACTCCTGAATTGTCCTTTGAGGACGGCCCTACGCACCTCGTTGTGGTGGATTTAGGCTCAGGACAGAATCGAATGGGCGCCAGTGCCCTGTCGCAGGTGTACAACTGCTTGGGAGGTGTCGATGGGAAGGTATGCATGTGCTTGTGAGAGATAGAGAGAGTGGGTGTGTGTGTGTGTATGCATGTGCTTGTGTGTGTGTATGAGAGATAGAGAGTGGGTGTGTGCGTGTATGTACGTATGCATGTGCTTGTGTGTGTGTGTGTATGAGAGAGAGAGAGTGTGTGTGTGCGTGTATGTACGTATGCATGTGCTTGTGTGTGTGTATGAGAGTGAGAGAGAGAGTGGGTGTGTGTGTGCGTGTGTATATGCATGTGCTTGTGAGAGAGAGTGGGTGGTGGTGGGTGTATGTGTGTGTGAGTGCGAGAGAGAGAGAGTGTGTGTGTATGTGTGTGTGTGACAGAGAGTGTGTGTGTATGTGTGTGTGTGACAGAGAGTGTGTGTGTGCGTGTGTATATATATGTGTGAGTGTGTGTACCTGCAGTCTCTCTCGGATATACCTGCTGGTAGTTGCATGTATTCTACCTCGGACATGTATGCATGTGTTTGTGTATGTGTGTATGCTTGTGTGTGTGTATATGTATGTATGCGCTTGTTTGTGCTCATTCTGTTTCGCATATTTATGTGATCTGGTGAGTCTGTTCTGAATTGAACGGTATAAAGCTACGGATAGTGTGGACTGTCAAGATTCGGAAAAGCGCATAAACGGTATTGGGGCCAAGTGTATAGCGTCTTGTGCGAATATGTATACATATATACATATATATATATGTGTGTGTGTGTATATTATAGCTTTCATGTATGTTATTAGATACAAGCTATCTCTCCACACATATATATTTGTGTATATTGGTTAATATATATATATGTGTGTGTATTTGTATTAGAGCTTTTATGTATGTTGATTGGATACAAGCTATCTCCACATATATGTCTGATTCTGATTAACGTCCACTTCATCTGTCTCGCCTAAGCCTTCCCGACTGCAGTCCAATCCTTCGTTCCCATCACTCCCTCTGTTGCATCTCCTCTACGTATACCTCATCATAGGCACCCTCATTAATAGTACCCTACCTACCACTCACCCCCGTGCTCCTGTTTATTTGTCCAATACCAGGTTCCAGATGTCGACTCGGCCGATGTGCTGTTGAACTTCTTCAACACCATGACCGAACTAAAGCGCACAGACAAAGTGTTGGCCTACCACGACCGATCAGACGGAGGACTCATCACCACAGTCACTGAAATGTGCTTTGCATCACGCTGTGGGGCTGACCTGACTATTGACGCAGGTGTGCACTATATATATATATATATATATATATACCAGTGATTGTGTATGTGTTTGTGGTTAATAGATAGATTGTATACCCCATGGTAGGTATTCTCTTCGTTGGTGCATTGCATTGTGTCGCTAGTTGAGTCACTCTCTTGACAGGGACTATGGCATTCGTAGGGCTTGAGCATGTATATGGTTTTAGGGCTTTGTTTTATTCTAAAACCCAATCGACATGTATAGATTTGTTAGCTTAGCTAAGCCAATAATACTGTTAGTACCATGAGCCTGTCTATTGGCGTATTAGTGCTGGTTTCATGCATGGGTGTATATGTGCCTTGCCATTCGGCTTGCAGTTGAGTATACTAAATAAGACGTAAACGTTTTCCGTGCTCGGATATACTTGCCCGGTAGACTTCGTTATGGAAGCACCTTGTATGTATCTTACCTTCCGACCTTTGTCAAAAGCGTCAAGTACCGCACTTCATGTCTGTTCTCTATCATATACTGCATACAGATATATATATATGTGTGTATACGTATGCATGTATTGTATGTATGTATATATACATATATATATATATAACTCACCACATTGTGACGCATATGGTCATACTGGGCACATAGTATCTACCTCTCACTTCGCATTCTGCCTTTTAATTGGTGCAGAGGGAGATGGCGTCATCCCTGCGCTGTTCAACGAAGAGCTAGGCGGTGTATTACAGGTGCGTCATCGGCTGAAGTTTCTTTGTCTGACATACCTTTATAGAACTATGTACAACTATACAGTATTCATTTGCGTATACATATATATATGCGCAGACGTGGACATATGCATATACACAGACATATACATATAGACCATCTGCATCGTACGGGTGGGTGCCTATGTGTCCTAGAAGCATGCTAGTGCTGGCCTATTGACAAGGGGCTGTTGTGATACGTACTATATACCGGTGTTAATTATAAAACTGTATCTAACGACTACTGATACCCTTCCATCCGCCAATAGTCCACTTGCCATTTGAATTCTCGAGCCGATGTCTTCATTTCGTCTTCCGTCTTACTGGTTAATTGTCCACTAATCTAAACCCCTATAACCACTGATCTGGTCCCACGTTCTTGATTGTCTATACGTAAACGTCTATTCACACTATTTATTCATATACTAGGTGCGGTCGTCTGATGTGGAGGCTGTGGTCAACGCCTTCACTGCCGCGGGTGTGCCAGCCGCTGCCATGGGAACGCCCGTTGCCAAGAGCAAGGACATCACGTTCAAAAGCAAGGTAGCCTTTACATGCAAAGTCGCGTGTACTCTGTATATATATATATATATAGTGACGAGGGTTTCTCCAACATGTGTTGGTGTGGCCATGTCGCAAGCAGTTGGTTGTAGCACAGGGGAAGCCACCTACAGCAGTTGTTATCGGTTCAGTACATTGGATGATATATTAGCAGTGCGGAGCAATTAATATATATATATATATGTTTATTATATCTATTATATTCATGTGTATGTATATATGTATTCTTATGCCATTATGTCCATACCGTAGGAACTATATTGAACGCATACCAGACACTGTAACATTCACTTCTGCCGCTAAATTAACGACGTCGTTGAGCCGTAGTCTGAGCATCAAGATGAACCTAATCACTCAATATATATATATATACCCTTTCACCATCTTCGTTCTCCATGACTTATCTTGCTGCAGGCGACTGGAGGAGTGGTGTACTCGGGTGATCGCGTACAGTTGTATCGCAAGTGGTCTGAGGTTTCTTACAACATGCAGAAGCGCCGAGACAACGCCCAATGCGCTGAGCAAGAGTGGGAGGCTCTGCTGGATGTATGTACTATTTCTTGTATATGTGTGTCATGTGTACGTATACTTACACATATGCATATACAAATACATATTCTATCCCCATATCATGCAACTAAAAGTGTTCATGTAGTATATAATCATATATATACCCCAATAGCATGTAACTAAAAGTAATCATGTAGTAAATATTCATATACGTATCCCCATCTCCTTTTGGAACAATACTCATATACATGGAAGACTTTACATACCTACACCACCTACCAACGTCACCCTCATACACCTGTCTATACACCTACTCAAACTCACTACTGTGCATAACCAAGACGCTATATTCAACTCCTTATCTTCTTTCAGGACTCAAATCCAATTTAAATGCCAATCTCTTTTCAGGACTAAACTCCATTTCAAATCCCAATCTCCTTCCAAGAGAATATGTTATTATATAGTGGACGGCAATTCCTATTCTTTCGAAAATAAATGTACTCAAAGTGAACTAAACTCCAATTCAAATCCCAATCTCCTTCCAACACTAAACTCTAATTCAAATCCCAATCTCCGTCCAGAACTAAACTCCAATTCAAATCCCAATTCTCCTTCCAGAACTAAAATCCAATTCAAATCCCAATTCTCCTTCCAGGACGAAAACCCAGGTTTGCACCTATCCCTCACCTACGAGCAACAACCCACCCAAACCCAAACCCAAACCCAAGGCAAGCCACAGGTGTGTGTGCTGCGTGAACAGGGTGTCAATGGCCAAGTGGAGATGGCTCAGACTTTCATGCTCGCAGGCTTCAAATGCGTCGATGTGCACATGACAGACATTCTCAGCGGAAAGGTGACGCTGGACGCCTTCTCCGGGCTTGTGGCGTGTGGTATGTGCGTGTATGTGTCTGTGTGTATGTGTGTGTGTGTGGTAGTATGTGTATGGTTAATTGTATACGCGTGCCTTCGACTTGGCTGCTTCTATGTGTATTATAGTTTCTCTGAGTGGGCGCTGATAAGGTGTGCGTGGCATAGCTACCAGCTATGTATAGTATACCTCTGTTGCATGGATACCTATGTACGTCTATTGTTACACGTAGTTTCGCGTATATGTATATATGTATGTGTATATATGCATGTATGTATGTGCATGTTTATGTATTTGTATTTATATATGACCAGGTATTAAGTGACTTCAGTTGATTCTTCCCATAAACGCAGCGGTGAACTCGTGTGTATTTACTCAAAAATATAGACATGCATTAAACATATACATAATGTTCGCGCGCTCTACACCACAGGACAATTCCTACATACAGATGTACCTATCTACATACAGTTGTACCTACCTACATACAGATGTATCTACCTACATACAGATGTACCTATCTACATACAGATGTACCTACTCTCACAGATAGAACTTATAAACTTACCTACAAGAACTCACATGTCTCGTCACAAGCAAGTGCCTTGAACGTACACTTCACGCATATAGACATACTATACTCACTGTACATATACACATTCACATCCACATACATACGCATATACGTCTTTCTCACACATACACACAGGTATCTAAACTCGCATGCACATATACACATATATTTATTCACTCACATACACACACATATACATCACCTCGCAGGCGGCTTCAGTTACGGAGATGTCTTGGGTGCAGGGGCTGGTTGGGCCAAGTCCATTCTCTACAACAGCGGTGCACGCAAGACCTTCGCCGAATTTTTTGGCCGAAAGGATACCTTTGCACTGGGCGTGTGCAACGGATGCCAAATGATGAGCGGCCTCAAGGTATGTATATATATATATATATATATATACTTAGCTTCTTTTATACTTGCCGACTTACCTATGCTTGCCTTCTTACCTTCTTACCCATTTACCTTCTTTCATACTTACCTACTTTCCTTCTTTTATACTTTCCTACCTACCTATGCTTACCTTCTTTGATACTTACCTACTTACCTTCTTTCATACTTCCCTACTCACCTTCTTGCCTACTTACCAAAACCTTCCCACTAACCTACCATTCGTGTCTCGATTCACAGGAACTCATCCCCGGTACGGAGCATTGGCCGCAGTTTGTGAAGAACACCAGTGACCAGTTCGAGGCACGCGTGAGTATGGTTGAGGTTATGCCCAGCAACAGTGTCTTCTTCAAAGGTGTGCTATCTCTAGCATGCGATGGGTTGATGGGTGTTTAAGGGTGTTTGTACGAATGTTAGTATATAGTGTATGTTTGTGTTTAAGAGTATAGTGTATGTTTGTTTCTACTGATATTCCCTCAGCTGTTGGTGATGTTTTATGTCCATTGCTCTGTACTAGCGTGCCACCCGAAGGGTTTAGCAACATACAATACAGTCTGAACAGGGTTTAGAACCCTAGTCTTAAACCCCCTATGCAGTTAAGGATTGTTGAGGGTATCACTTACAAATACATACAGTATATTAATATCTATGAACAGCACAAATTTTGCGAATATCTCCCTTCTATGCGGCACGACACAGTATAAGTACTAAATAAAACCCAACTCCGATTCTTTGTTCTATTTATAGATATGGTAGGTAGCCGGATTCCAATTGCCGTGGCCCACGGAGAAGGCCATGCACTCTTTAGCTCACCCGCCGATCGCGCAAGCGTCACCACTGAAGGTATGTTGTACCAATGCATAGCTATCACTATGCAAGTGTACATATGTGTGTGTAAGTGTACACATGTGCGTGAAAGTGTATACAGGCGCGTGTGTCTGTATGTATATATATATATATATATGGTTGTGCGTTTGTTCTCATCTAATCATGTACTGTGAAGTGGTTGTGTTTTTTATTGGGGGGTTTTTTTTCGTGTTTTTTAAATCATTGCTTTATACTTCAAGTGAATAGGATCACACAATTGATTGTGTCCATTCGAGAATTATATCAATCCACGCTCACTGACATAGAACAGCAAACATGTCTATATTTAAGCTGGAATGCGTCATATGCGTGCATGCATGCATATTAAATAGAATGCTGGTGTGTGTATTACGGCTGACATTGTACATCCCTACCGGTGTTGTGAACCAACTCCAAAGAAGTAATGGCTGCCGCGATTCCTCTGCACATGCCTTTCCCTTTCTCCAACCATATATATTATATATATATATATATATATATATATACCTGCATTGAGAGCACAACTCTCACTCCCAATTACTTCGTGTACCTATATAGGTATGGTTGCTCTGCGGTATGTGGACAACTACGGTCAGCCTACTGAGGCGTACCCCGCCAATCCCAACGGCTCGCCCGACGGTATCACTGGGTTAACCTCCAAAGATGGGCGTTTCACCATTATGATGCCCCATCCCGAAAGAGTGACAAGGTATGTTATTCTCTTGTTTTGTGTGTGCGTGTAGGACTGAGGCCACTCCAAAGCTATTTGTAAACTATATAATGTATTCTGAGCTCGTGCATAAATTTTGCTATAAGGCGAGGTTGTGTGTATGGTACGACTACTCGAGGATACATGCAAACTAGCTTGTTTTCTATGTGTTTGAAATTCCTAGAGACAAGGTTTTATATACTTACAATACAATGGCTATGGCATTATCACCCATCTTTCAGATCCTATAGACGAGGTTTTATATATACTTACTATACAATGACTATGGCACTATATCACCTGTCTCTCAGATCATTCACCAACTCTTGGTATCCTGGAAAGCGTGCCGGAGTATCTACAAATGCCGCGGACGAGGGTGCCTGGTTGCAGATGTTTAAGAATGTGCGAAAATGGGTAGCCGAGCAACAGTAGAGTAATCTAATTATATCATCCAATGGATGCCCACTTTTCGACTTCGACAGTCCGTACCTAAATTGTAACCCTAAAATCAGAGAACCAAGGGACTATCTGATACTTCACTAATTTTGTCGCGTCAAAAAAAAGGTCCGATATTTAGTAAACATATGAAAACATGTCTCATGCTATTCCCTTGATTGTACAAATCTTCTTTTGCCTTAAAACAAAGTGATCCTCCTTTGTTAAAACTGTTCATGGAGTGACCGGGAAACGGGAAAACGGTGCACCTCTTTGGCAACTCGCTCATAAGGGTGGATCTCAAAGTTGAAGAAAAAAAATCATGTCAGGTATGGCGTGAAAATGGGGGGCGGAACTATGGAATGAGAAATTGGACTATGAGGCTCTCGATTATATATCTTCTAAGAAGAACAGCGCATACGGAGACTTCTATGGTATTTTATCTTCTGAATCTGTAGGTGAAATGAGCTAGTCAGAGGTATGCTGGGGTGGGTGGGCGGATGCCCAGACAAAACGTAGGGTATGCTAAATACATTCCATCCAAGGTATGCTGAACAGAACAGTTGACAAATAGATACGGAAGATAAATATCGATTTGTAATGATTTTAATACAGAAAGGTGTATTTCAAATTCGAACATGAATGTAAAAATATCATCTAGCCGGAAATCGAATCCGGGTCTACCCCGTGGCAGGGGGCAATTATACCACTAAACCACTAGATATGTGTTGTAGATTCATCTGTTTTATAATTTATAATAGCGACTATTGTTTATACTTTCAAATATGAAAAAACGTGACATTGTAGCGTATGGCCCTCTGGCCTATACCCTGTAACCAGATAGTGTCTCATCTAAATTAATCAATTTTTCTGCGAGACTCTCCGCAGAGACGCTGATGCTAACATCGTAAGGTATTTATAACGTTCCCGTTAATAGTTGAAAGCTGAACGTATATTGCCGTAGTTTGTTCGGTCCAGTATAAATGAGAGGGGGTCAAATTTTAAGTCTAACATGTCGTCAAGTTTTGTTCTTCTCATTCCTTGATCTATTGTGGCCAAATATATAGTAGTAGGTACTATGTACACTGTCTTTAGGGTTTAAGACAGCAATTTAGAGGTCGCGCTGACCGATTTTCTTTTGGCCAATATAGTATAGCCTTCTCAAATACTCAAATGAAGGCTATGAATATAGAATGTGGTTTTTTGAGAAGGAGGCTATGACAGAGCCCTCTCAAAACGACACAGTACTTACAAGCTACACATAAATATTTATACGTTTACAATACGTATTCACATTTGTATTCTATTTGTTTTTGCTTCGTTTTGGTATGCTTTCTATATATCAAATCACAAATAACGCAATTTATTTATTTTTAACATAAATATTAGACGAAAAATAAATAAAAGTTACTTTTCAAAACTTTCACGGGCTTCACCATCTGCGGCAATTTCGACTATCTTCAAGAACGTGCTTCGAAACCGTTTTTAGGAGGTGGCAAAACTCTTGCAATTTCAGAACCCAACTAATTTTTAGGGTTTTAACGATAGCCTTCTGTAATTCTGTTATTATTCCAGGAGGCTATGTTCTGAAGTGGGGAGTGGGGTCCCGGACCTCGTGACTACCACTCTACCAGCCGACAAAAACGTAAAAGGCTAAAGGCTAACAACTCAGATTCTGCGTTTTTATAAAAAGAAGCTTGGGAGTTGTTGGTGCTCTCAAGTATTGTTTTGAAAAAATGAACAAAAGGTGGAAGAAAACGTGCTTTTTTGAACTGTGAAGTGTGAAGTTGTGAAGTGGTGATCAGTTGACATCTCACATCACTGGCATCAGAATTCAGAGACTTCAGACACATGAAAACACATCATGATGTGTGCACTGTGTAGAGTGTAAAGTGTAGAATTGTAGACTGCAGAGTGAGAAGAATGTATCTTGGCCTGCAGAACTGCAGTCTGCAACTCTGCACTCTGCAGTCTTGTTGCAGTCTTGTTGTTTGTAGATGATGTTGCACAGTTGCAGACTTGCAGACTGCTGTGCAGTTGTATGTATTTACAGGTTGCAAATGTAAATGTATTGTCGTTGTTTCTTGTAATCTGGACGAATGTATCTGGCTTAAGTCTCCAAGAGTCAAGACACAATATCATACAGAAAATAGAAATTCAATGTCACAAAGTCACAAACAGCCAAACAGAGAAGTGAGATTTGTGATATATGAGTATTCCTTCCCTCTGATCAGGATTTAGGCCTCATCAGGCTTCAGACTTCAGACTTCAGACGTCAGTCTTGTGAGTGGAGAAATTGACGTTTTTTAACAAGACATCATCCACATAGAGATAGCCATGTTTTTACTATTTAGATTGTGACTTGTTAAGTTGTGAGTGTTGGCCTATGTCTGTGGGGGCTATGGGGCTCTCTGGTGGACTGGACTTTTGAATGTTACCCCGTAGGGATATGTGTCCTCGCGGGGATCATCACATCCCTCTAGAAACAGTGACATGATACGACTCTCATGGGTTTTATTAAGAACCTTCAGTTGCCCTCAGCTTTTATAGCTATATTAAACATTTTTTGATGTCGTGATAGGATAGGATAGGAGAATAAATTGGGGGGAGTAGGCTTGGAAACGGCCTCTTTTAAAGAAAACGCGGTATCGGGGGGATTATGTCACACTGTCATTATATATATATATTTAAAGTAAGGCAAACAAACAAACTCTGCGATCGTGGAGACGTCCGCGAGAGGGCAAGACGTACATGATGTAGACCTAAATATGTATGAACTATGACAGTATGAGGCGTTACGCGTTAAATAGTCGCGAGCAGTGTGGCGTCAGGCGTGAGCTCGATAGCCTGTGTACTGTGAAGAGTGACTCTGGGTGAGCAGTGCGAGCCTGAGCCCTGATTGTGAGTCTGTGACAGCCTGTGCAGCGTGAGCAGTGTGAGGCTGAGCCTCTGAGGCCCCTGGAGTCCTGGACTGTGAGCCTATGAGCCGTGACGTCATCAAGTCTGAATTATATACGCAGCCTGAGTCTGAGTCACCTGACAGGAGTCACAGGACTGACAACCTGGCACTCAGATTTGTTTTATATTATTTAGTTAAAAAAAACAAAATCATATTTATACATATAATAGAATAAAAGACATTTTTTTTTTACGGAATATACTGTTGTCACCGATTCGTGCATATTTGATTTTTTTTTTAAACAATATTTATGATTTTTTTCTTCTTTCAAAAGCAAATACTATTCTGAGGCTCTCTGACTTAGGCTTCGGCCCTTGGCCTCAGTCTTGTCTGAGGGCACAAGAAGGCCACTAGCCCCACAGCCCCACAGAGGCTTTCGATATAGAAAAATGTAAAAACAACCCAAAAGAAGGGGGGGGAAAGTCCTCTCTTGTGAATAGGGTAGTTGGCGATATATTTAAAAAAAAGATTCTGGTCTTTTATAAAAAAAGAAAAAAGGTTTTATCACTACTCCGAAACGCTAAATATTCAACTCTGCACTCTGCACAGGTGACAGACCGGCAGTCCAGCTGTTCGGCGTTCGCTGAACGTTTTTCGGTTGGTTTTGGACTTTTGGTGCTCTTTTCTAAGTTTACCAAAATTCACACCGTGAAATCGTGAATAAATAGTGATTGATGAATGATGCCTGAGCCCTTAGAGCAGGCCTCATTACGTTGAGAACGTTTAGCGTATAAAACAACGCGTGAAATTTGACCTGAAATTTTCACGCAATTTCGACCTGACAAAAAAAATCGGCTACGAACTCATAAGACCCAATCGAAATCGAGCATATCTCGTTGGCAGTTACACAAAATTCACAGACCTTACAGAGTCACAAAAACAGTCACACAATCACAGTGACACTTACTGCTACAACACACTTGCACATACTTAGAAAAGTACATTGGCACATGCACACGCACACTTACCGTCCTATCCTGACTGTTCTTAGACGTATACTAGTATAGACGGGCACTTAGCTATGTGCCCCGGTACCACAGCGGCTGTGAATACGATCGATCTCACCCGCTGTCAGCCATGCGTCGATCTCACCATAAATACTGATCTCACGCATATTGAAGAAGTGAGCGATTGCAGAGTACCCATCGTGGACGTTATATAGCGTGGTACGAGGTAAGGATGTACAGCACCAGTACAACAGTAAAATTTTGGAAGAAATCATATTGAGATGTGAGTTATCTTTCGAAGTGCAGGCTGTGATGTTTGTGCACGTTCTCTCTAATATTGCCGGAAAGCCAATGTATGAGAATTGGCACCGGATCAAGTGGAATCAGAGTTCTGGTTTGTGTACGTTGATGATCACGGGCAGTGCTACAAATACTAACAACGACATACTTCAGTGTAACACTACTATGGTAACAATTCTTGCAGTGCATACAAGTAAGCGTTTCTTTCTCTAATCCTATTCTAGCAGCAGTTATCACGAAGCTATCGCTCTTGACAGGATCAACAGCTCTACCCATACTGAATAAATTATCTTCGCAGTAAATAAGTCTAGCTTAACTTCTATACTCGATGTGCTTAGATCGAATAATGTTCTGCTGTCTGCGATCTTGTGATTTACACCTATTTTTTCACACCAGACTATGCTATAGGGAATAGGTTACTAGGGCTTTAGGGCTTATTGGTCACCAAGATATCACAATAGTCGCATGTAGTTTTACATGTCAAGTGTCAAATTTGTCAACGAGCAGAAAGGACAAAAGGCAAATGTCAGCCTGTCAGGCTGGGTCTGAAAATTAGACCCCATAGTAGGTTTGGGCCACTGTATATGAATATAAACGCTCAACGAATAACGTTTACATAAGTTTTTAAGCGTTTAACGTATAACGTAATGAGGTCTGCCTGAGAGGCCGAGGCCGAGGGGCCCTGGGCCCTGAGGCCCCTGACTTGCCTGAGGGCTGAGGCCCTGAGCTTCTGGATTTGCATTCTGCAGTTGTGAACCCTATATTATTATTTTTGAAACAAGGAGAGGCCTGACAGACTAACTGAAGACTGAAGAGTTGAATAATCTGGCACCTAGTAAATACCTAAATATGGAATAGATTAGGTACAAAACCATACGGCATATTTAGCTATTTACAATACGTAATAAATACAGCAACAATTAGCCTTAATTTTTTTTTAAATTATACAACAATGTACAGTTGTCAGTATGCAACTATGCATGTTTCTTTTATGTTTTCTGGAGTTGTTTTTTTTTTCAATCGAAAAATCAAGAAAAATTGTTAGAAAACCCCAGAAACGAACAAAAAGTTTTGCTTTGCTTTTTTAAAAACAATCAAACCCAAAACATAACACACAGATAAAAAGATTTTTTTTTTTTAAATGCAGTTGTTTTTTCTCTGACAAACAAATGCTCCGTGATTCTTTTTTAAAAATATACGCCATAGTGCCTTAACTTTCAAAAATACACGACTTTTTTTATATTTATTCGGGATGTGTGTTTTTACCAAACAATATATCCAAATATAGTATGTATTGATGTGTTTTGTACTTACGTTTTGTTAAAAAATATGTACATGTTTACTCCTGTTTTTTTCGTCATAATTTTGAATATAGGCTTTTTCTATATATTTACATATATATGATTGTTTGCCGATTTGTCGACATTGGCGTTGAGGCTGAACCGCTCAAGGCCCGGCTAACCTCTTTACGTTCCGACATAGGGGCTTATACGATCAAAGAGCAACGTTTAACGGGACAATTAAAAACGTGGTAACGTATACTAGATTGGCCTAAAAATCAGCTAATCCAATATTTTTAGCCACATAACGCTGTGTAGATCAATAAACGAGTGAGAATAAGGACAAAAGATGGCGACATTCTTGACTGAGCATTTGGTCCCCTTAATATATAATGGACCGCGCTATGGTAAAATATACGTTCAACACTCCTTGTTTATCGGGTAGAATTTCAACGTAGACACGTTATACGTTATGAGGCTAGGGCACAAGGCGTTGGCCCTTTAGGTGACAGACTTTTTCCTAGGAGAGAGGCAGAGGCTAACCGGGTGACTGTTGTTTTCGTTTAAAAAAAACAACCACGAAATCGAAGGGAAAAAAAACAATCGAGTAAATGTAATTATGTAAAGCACTTTCTGTTTTAGTCTTGCTTTTTCTAAACCAAAAAAGCTTTACTCAGCTGGTTTTCTGCTCTTTTGATTGGCAAGCCTTTAAAACACGTGAATTGCGATGGGCGCCAGCGGTCAGCCGCCAGTGGCCCCAGGCGTTATTTATGTAATTTACAGCTGTGGCCTCACAGCCCTCGCTGGCCTGTGAGACAACCTTTATGGGGATTCGGAATAGAAGTTGAACGTAATCGCATATTTCTTCAGTTTTGAAACGTTATCACGGTTATAATGTGATTAGAAGGGCCTACCTACGTTCTTTTATAGAAAAATAGGACTAGTTCATATGGTGAAAATGATACACACTCAAATGTTTAGACCCACACAGTACACCTGTCCGCATAAAAAGGGCCACATTTTGAATTGAAGTTGAACGTCAACGTATATTTATTCGATTTATAAACGTTTAAATGGAAAAGGGTGTGAGGTTAGGATGTGAGCGTGAGCATGAGCTGCCGTGCGGTCGTGAGATGAGAGCATTGTAGTAAAAATTTTATTTTTTATTTTTTAAATATTAAAGCCATATTTCAAACAAGAGAGGGTTGAAGCTCATTTACTTTTCTATTAAAAAACGATAACAATGTATAATTAAATACTCTCACTGTACATTTAGCCATAGCCCTCTTAGGCTCTGGCTCTAAAATGAAAAATCGAACATTTGTACACAGGTGACAGGGCTATGTTTAGCTATTGTTTTTTTTCGGTTTTTATTGATTCCTTTTTCTATTCGAGTTTTTTTATCTAGAAAATATGTATTTACGACAAAGCATTTTTAGCCTTCTAAATTTGATTTTTTTTAACTAAACAGAAAGGTACAGTATTTATATTGTTTATTTCAAGATTTGAAAACACTAATAAAGCTAAATAGTAGATGGCTGAATTAAGTGAATAAATATCCTCAGATAGAACAACGTGATGCTTCTATTTTGATGAAGAAAACCCAAAACACATACAATTTTTTATTTTTGGATTTTATTTTATTTTTTAAACAAAAACATTTAGAAGTCTATGAATTCTTTATATTTACCGAACACTATTTGTTTTTGTGGAGATGTGGTGACTGGGTGGGTACAATTGTACCTTGTACTGTATAATATGTTTTTTTTACTCTGATGATTCGTCTCTAATCAATTTATTAACTCTTCTCGTGACTACAAACATATTTCACATCTAATATTTTTAACAAATATACACTTCTGTTTTTTAAACGAAACATTCGTTGTTTACAAGTCGCGTCTGTATTTGTATTTTTTTTTGTTAGAAATCAAATTATTTATAACTATTTACCAAGAAAGCTATGGTTTTTTAATATATTTTTATTTGGCGGTTTTAAAAAATGCAGAGATTCCGATGCATTGGCGTTAAACCTTTAACGTTTTGTCTCCTTTTCGACATGTATAAGGTCACTCAGGCCTATTATTATATTTAGCTTTTTAACTAGTAGAAAAGGCCTGTACGTACTTAGAACGCTTAAATATGTTAATATTTTGTTCTAAAAAGTATTAGTCAGGAATAAAGAAAAATCGAATGAAAATGCTTCTCCATGACAGACGTCAGTGTTATGTTTTGACATTTCTTCACTCTGAATGAGTATATGACAGTATGAACTATGACATACACAAGAAGAGAAGAGAAAAAATAGACTATGTTCACAATTTCACAACACATGAATGATGAATATATATGTACATAGCAGCTCTGAGTCTGACCACTGAGTCGGGAGCTGGAGTAAATTTACTCTACTCTGCTCTGTGACCTTGAGATAAGAAAAAATCTCAACTGAAACAAAAATTAAAAAGAACTTGTTGGGAAAAATAAATATAGTAAAACTTGCAGCCAACAACAAATTATCATCACTATTGTTTTTTATCGTCCAAACTGAACTACAGAAGTGAATTGTTTAGTTGGCGTGTATTAGAGCTAATGGTCAGGAGCTGAGATGGCCGCAATTATAGAGCTGGGGTCCACACCACACGACGGACTGGAGGAACAAGTATACGTACGCAAAAGTATCAAATATGTTTTGCCTAATGACAGTGTGCAAGACTTTATCAATCGTATACAGACCACACTCACCGTTTCACCCTTCACCCTTCCATCCGGCGAGATTGTAGCTTCACAAATGAACAATAGCTGCTATTTTGATGATGAGTACCTCAACATGTATAAGGAGCGTGTAGTGAAGAACGAGGGTGCTGAATTGTATCGTGTACGTTGGTACGGTACATCGTTGAAACCTGTCGAAACCCTTTTCATCGAACGTAAGCGACACCATAACTACAAGGAAGTTCAGAAATACAGCAACAAGAAGAGACTGGATCTTCCCAAGGAAGAGATGAATAGGTTTCTGACTGGTACGCCGATTGAAGAGTTAAATTCGTCCAAAGACAAATTAGCCGGAGACATACAGGCAGCCATGATGCATTTGCAGCCAAAGATTCGTACCCAGTACCTGAGAACTTCTTTTATGACCCAAGCAAACAAAGACCTGCGAATTACCCTTGACAGAGATATAGTTTTGTTTTCTGAGCCAAACAGCTGGGCTGAAATTGCGGCGGCAGATGGCATTGGACAGGGCAAAGGCGTGAGGATGCCCTTCACGGTTGTTGAGGTAAAAGTGGCTATGGGTGAAAGTGGTAAACCTGAATGTCCTGATTGGATACACACTGCGTTGATGGAATGTATTGCAAGGAAAATCAAACTAAGTAAGTATGGATACGGCTGCATACAATTCTACCCCATACAAGCTCACCCGTCGCCTAAGTGGAAGCCCGAGGTAGAAAGGTGGAGTGAGCAATTGACCTCGAGACCGGCAGATATTACTAGCGCTGGCTCGCTACTAAATTCTGGCCATCTTGCGCCACTCGCGACGAGCTATGTTCCTGTCAACGACAACCATAACAAGGAATACACATATGCTTGGTTACAGAATCAGTCTGAAAAGTGTACCACAGTGGACATATCCTCCACTAAATTGGTCTCCAGCGATGAGAAAGTGAAGCAGACAGGCAAGAACACGAGAAATATATTCCGCACGGCTAGACGACATGGACTGAATCGCAATGGAAAAGCTTTCATGGCGAACGAGCGTACCTTCCTCAATTATATATAATGGACAAGTAGTTTAGCTACGTTCTGTGTAGGGCTGCTGCAGATTGCCTCAGGAAATGAGGTCTTGTATGTATCAACTGCGATAATCGCCTTCTGTGACGTACTTATCATGTATGCGACTATAATCTATCATTTGCGACGTATTACTTCGTGAATAATATTACGTCGAAAGGTGGGCGTGTACCGAGGTCATTTAATGAATGGAAAGTTATATCGGCCATTATGATCATGTTCTTCGTTGCGGTCAATTCGTACATTATCTACTTATGGGTAGCGCACCTATCACGTTCTTCCCTTGGGACTACTGTTGTATTACCAGTATCAAGGTAACCCAGTCAGTACAACAAATTTAGTGATCGACATAAAATAGCAACCGCGCAGCGAACTCGGTGATCAAATCAAGTACGAACCCCAAAATGAACAAGTGATTTGTTGAAGGACCTCGTCTACAATACAGCTTTGCAAATAAAGAATACTACCAATGTGGTATGTTGTAATTACCTTCAACACATTAAGAGCATTCCAATTTATTCTATATGGAATAGGTGATGCTGGTGTTAACTACCCGACAAGATTTTGATTCTAGCATGACGGGCAGTCACCTTTGTCAATCTCACGATTCGCTAAGCGAAAGTTTATACTTCTGCAAATTGAGAATATTTCAAGTTACAATTATTCGTACATTGATCCCCGTATCCGAAATAATATCCATTTAACAACTAGAAAGAACGTGCGATAATGGCGGCTTTAATTTTCTTACTTTTGATACGTGTACCTGGGATTGCTGAGCGTTTATAAAAACCGCCCTTCTTGCATATTTACCTTTTCATTTATCTGCCAGCGGTACTATCTCGGGCTGGTCTTACTAATGTGTGTCTGTGGTTGTATTCTAAGACTAATTTGATGAGCAGAAGGCTTGCTTGCTGGCTTCGATCAGTGGTGCGTTAATACTTTGGTCCAAGCCCAAGATCTTCAGCATATTGTCGAATTGATCGCTGGTCTGTTTGAATAAGATATCATGATGTTTAGCAACTAATGAACGAGAGACATAAATATCAACTGAACTTTAACGGACATACGGACATACGGACAGCGTGCTTAAGTTATGAACAAGGAGCGCACACAGAATTGTGGCGAGGTATTGCCACCGTAAAGCACCAACGAAGGTACAGAATAAACAGAGCAACTATGTCAGGCATTCAATACAGTACACATGAAGCGGGGTTTGATATCTTCAGATCAGCAGTCAACCAAATTGAATTCGACCAAACCGCATTTACATATCATATCTAAACAAAATTGGTCCATTCAATACAATACAAGCAGACACACCAACTTTCGTCAACTATATCCACTGATACTTAATTATTTACATAGAGACGTTCCGACAGGCTAACACCCTTGCTCGCCTACTACACAGAATGTTTCGAAATTGTATCGAAACCAACGAACAAAATATTATATTTCGCTTGGGATGATAATGCGATGAGACTGTCTGACTCATGAGTTTCTCTGTTCTTCAATACTTTCCTGATTCCTCTATAGTCTGTGGTATATGTTATCCGACAACAAATCAAATTAAAAAGTCTATCTTTAGACCATCGAGTCATCGAATACAGATGGAAATATGCGTGATGTATTTATTTACTTTTCATTTTCATGACCCTCTCTCTTGCTCTCTCCCTCTACTCTCTCTCCGCCATAGTATTTAAATATATATAGAGAGAGAGAGAGAGAGTGCGCAAAGTATCTATTGTCGGCAATCATTCGATCCACCGGTCACCTGCAAAAGTAGTATACAGTATGTGAGATATGCAATAAAGATTCAGTACTAGGGGACCTATGAGATAATTACACATCGGTCGTGCTCATTGATTAATATTGTCCAACATTATCTTTTGAGATCTCTTGGACGAAACGAGCGCTTGTGCATAAATGGGTATTACCAATATTTATATATATATATATATATATATATGTGTGTGTGTGTGTGTGTGTATGTATGTATGTATATATATGTGTGTGT
>NW_014040041.1:40190-47107 GCF_001186125.1 Sphaeroforma arctica JP610
GCACGTAAATAATAATGTCGCCACAGAAAGCGATTATCGATAATGATACATACAAGACCTCATTTGTTCTTTGTTCAATACTGAAAGTTCATTGTGGTATCTGGTTTTATTCCAAGATAGTGGTATTACAGTGATACACTGTTCATGCCTGACAATATCAGGATGCTAAATTATGTATTCATCTATAATCGTCGTACAGTCTGCTTAGCTTTGCAGTATAATAGTGTTTGCAACACCAGACGAGGTTGATGATTGTGCCGTCCATAAGTAGATGATGTACGAATTGACCGCAATGAAGAACACGGTCATAATCGTCGATATAACCTTCCATTCGTTGAAAGACCTCGGTACACGTCCACCTTTCGACGTGATGTTGTTCACGAAGTAAATACGTCGCAAATGATAGATTATAGTCGCATACGCGATAAGTACGTCACAGAAGGCGATTATCGCAGATGATACATACAAGACCTCATTTCCTGTGGCAATCTGCAACAACCCTACACAGAAGGTAGCTAAACTACTTGTCCATTGTATATAATTGAGGAAGGTACGCTCGTTCGCCATGAAAGCTTTTCCATCAGTCTTTCCATATTTCCTGCGATTCAATCCATGTCGTTTAGCCTTGCGAAAGATATTTCTAGTTTTCCCACTTGACTTCTTCAGCGGTTTCTCATTGCAGTCCACAGACTTTATTTCTACTGTGGCAAAGTCCTGCGAGGAATCATCTTTCCAATAATCAGAGTATCTGTTGCTATTGCTACCGTTGGTAGGAACATGCAAGCTAGCTGCTGGTG
This sequence comes from Sphaeroforma arctica JP610, assembly GCF_001186125.1. NCBI lineage: Eukaryota > Ichthyosporea > Ichthyophonida > Sphaeroforma > Sphaeroforma arctica. Next base: position 40,988 of record NW_014040041.1, read on the forward strand.
GCGCAAGCATACCAAGATCACGTAGTGAAATAGCGCGAGTGATATCCGCCGGCTTTGAGGTCAACTGCTCACTCCACGTTTCTACCTCTGTTTTCCACTTAGGTGATGGGTGCGCATGCATGGGAAAGAACTGTATGCAGCCGTATCCATACTTGCTTAGTTTGATTTTCCTTGCATTGCATTCCATCAGCGCAGTGTGAATCCAATCAGGACATTCAGGTCTACCACCTTCAACCATAGCCACTTTTACCTCAACAACCGTGAAGGGCATCTTCACGCCTCTACCCTGTCCCATGCCATCTGCCGCCGCAATTTCAGCCCAGCTTTGTGGTTCAGTGAACAACATTATATCTCTGTCGAGTGTGATGCGCAAGTCTTTGTTCTCTCCGGACATTAAAGAGGTCCTCAAGTACTGGGTGCGAATTTTTGGCCTCAAATTCACCATGGCTGCTTGTATGTCTCCGGCTAATTTATCCTTTGATGCATTCAACTCTTCGATCGGTGCACCAACCAGAAATCTATCCATTTCTTCCTTGGGAAGCTCCAATCTTTTCTTGTTACTGTATTTATGGACTTGCTTGTAGTTATGGTGCCTCTTGCGCTCGATGAAAAGGTCCTCGACCGGCTTTAGTGACGTTCCATACCAACGTACACGGTATAATTCGGCACCCTCGTTCTTCACTACGCGCTCCTTGAACATATTTAGGTAATCATCATCGAAATAACAGCTGTTGTTCATTTGCGAAGTTACTACTTCACCGGAGGGAAGAATGAAAGGGGAAACGGGAAGTTTGGGCTCCACACGGCCGATGAAAGCCTCCACGCTGTCATTAGGCAGCACATATTTAATACTTTTGCGTACGAACACTTGTTCTTCTTGTTCATTGTGTGGGGTAGACCCCATCTCTATAATTGCGGACATATTTACCTGTGTATGCCCAGTATTGGTTCTTTGTCAGTACGTTCGAAATTGGAAGTTAGAACGATATTGTGTGTTTTAAAAAAATAATGAACAATGTGAAGCATCTTGTTGCCGTTTTATACGGAAATAAACAATCTAGAATGGGCAGAATTTGTCTAGAAAGAGAAATAGGCATCTGCTATTTGTTGCCGAGCGATATGGTCAGTCCACCTACAAGAGGTCGTCATTGGACTTTAATTCTTTGAGACGAGACTGCCCCAGTTTTATCTTTTTTTTTATGGGACATGCCCTCCCCCATGGCCTCTGGGGGCCGGAGTCCCGGACTCATTTGTTTTAATAAAAAAGAACACTTCTCAATCGACAATTCAAGTTCCAACAGGATATTTCAATTTTTGAATACAGATTTCGGCGTTTGGAACGAGTACATTCCTATTGTCCTTGAAAGCCTTCTCTCAGTCTCTCTCTCTCTCTAGCTAGAGCCTCTTATGCTGTTTCGAAGGCTATGTCGAAACAGCAAATTCAAGTATTCAACACGGAAAACGGAATGTGACATCTGACATGTCACTAAATGATGATGGTCTCATGGCCATCTTTATTCTTTACTCATTTTAGCCACCTACCCACATGTGAAGTCAGACTTCCGGAGCCTGCCTCCGAACTTGGCGACTGGCAAGTGGCGTAGGGCCACAGGCCTGGGCTACATAGAGAGCTGCCCACGCTGCCACTTACCAGCCAGGCGCCAGCTCAGGCCTCAGCCTCACAGGAGTCACAGACTCCCAGTTAGTCAGTCACAGCTCACAACCCTAAACCCTAAAAACCCTCACACCGTCTCAGCCGGTCAGCCCTCACACTCACAGCTGGTAACAGGGCTGACTGCCTGACTCTGGGCTCAATGGGCTGCCGGCCACCTGGAAGTTTGGCACCTGGATGCTGAGAGTTGCTGATACAGATATACTAACTCTGAGTCTGCGTCTCCGACTCTCTAGTCTCTACTCTAGTTTTCTAAATAGAAATTGGAGTAGTAAAAAAAGGATTTTTCAAATGAAACAAAAAACAAAGAACTTCAGAAGAGGTTAAAAAAAATCAAGGATTCAGGGGATCACTCATCACTCATCGCTAAGCAGTTCACAATTCACATGCAACAAGTGAGGGGGATCAATGGATCATATGGAATTTGGGATTTTTCCTAAATAAAGGAAAAAATAAAAATTCCCCCACGGCTTCCAGAGACCAGAGAGAAAATTTTACTTTAAATCAATAGAGTGATTGTCTCTAGGGCAATCCCCTGGGCGTTCTAGTTAAAAAAATGATTGTTCACGAAACCAAAACTCCGAAATAGGAATCTGTGGACATACAGTCGGTCCTCGCAACTTGTCCACCTTTTTGTTGTCCACTTCGTTAGATGTCCACTATAGCAATATGATTGGTCAGTATTTTCACACAAGGCATTTCCTGCCAAACGAGCGGCCGATAATTAAAATGCAATAAAACTAATCAAACCAGAGACAGGGAATGTGAAAGTACTTGAGCTACGCCGAGAATTGCAACGTATGCAACGCGAATATATGACAGGTTAGCACAGACAAATCGAACTCAGAGCTGTTAAACCTAAGAACACAACTGAATAAACATCGATTCTATGCGGAATAAAAGTCACACATATTGAAAGAGTGTTTACAAAACGCATCTCGCTCAAAAGTAGCACTATCAATACTGAGTTAATCATGTACTGTACAGTACATAGTTAATCCACACAAAAACTTGTCGGCCAATCAGAAGGCCCCAACAGATGTCCACTTGTTAGATGTTCATATTTTAGGCTCTGACGGACTGGGACATGTAGCGAGGACTGACTGTATGAGATATGTAGTGTACCTAAAGTCAAAAACCGAAAAACGTCTACATAAACTCATTTTTTTTTAAATCCACAAAGTCGAAAATAAACTTTGCTCTCCCGCGTAAAGTAAAGAGGCATGGAGTTCAGGTGTCCAGCTGTCTCACATACTCTCATTGTGTCGGTCAGCTGTCCGGCTCTGGTACAGGCGTCAACGAGCTTAAAAAATAGGTTGTTGTGTAACCCGGGGGTTTTTTTTAAAAAGATAGATGAGGACATGAGGGTATTTAGTTGGGGTATTCTTTTATTGCAATTCCTGAGGGTCACACCCGGCATAGAAAGCCTGTGATTCTCTTTCGAGCTCATAGACATAGATATTTACTAAAACTATTTCACGGACAAATTCTCGTCGAGAGAACTCACATGTACTCGGTCCAAAGCACATTACGAGTGTCTGACATTCAACATGGTGGTGTTGTGTGGCGCACAAAACTGCGGAAGTGCGAGGATAAGCTGATAGTTACAGTGTGTTGCGCACAAGTATAAGGTAGTATATAGCTGGGCGGAAGTATTTTTACAATTGCGTACCGGAGCGTTGTCATCGTTCTTGTACTTCGATATGAACAAAATTTAACCTCGAATGTTATTGGATTGAAGAAATTTTTGAGTATTGTGTTGACAACATTTTTTACTCTATTTTTGACACCTACCAACTTTTTATGCATCACATGCTTTTCCTTTCGATCGCTAGCTTGGATCTGATCAAATGCGCGCGCAACAGCTGACTTATAAATATATAATTGCTCAACTCAGAATTTCAGACTACGTTGGCCACACGTCAACGAAATCACCCTTGTACTTTTGACCCGAAAACCCCCAGTTTAACTTTGCAATAGGTTTTTGAGACTGTGGGGGTGCTTTTATTCAACCTGGCATGGAAATGTTTCATCTTCATCTGAGCAATACTTAGGTCAACCTTTTCTAGACAACTATGATTGACCAGACGTACTAGTGTTTGGACCACTCACCTTCTGCAATATACTTTAACAAAAATCTGCAGATAATCTGCTGTTTCTATTTTATCAAATACATAGGTAGTTGCTTTACAACAGTGCGTACTTGCAGCCTTGTATTTCTATAGAAAGAGAAGAACGATCAGAATTAATTTCGATAGAAAGAGAAGAACGATCAGAATGAATATTGAAATCATTAATTTGTCTGTGACTGTGGTAAACTATGTGGTAAACTAATACAGGTCAATCAAAAATGTCGGATGATTATCAAACAAAATGATATTCTGATCGTGAATCTGATGGCGGGGGGGGGGGGGGGGCGGCGAAGGAAACATTGTTGGGAAGAGAACTGTTCATAATATGGAGTCGCCCAAACTAGGTGAACATCCACGGTGCGAAATGCAATACCATAAGCCATAGAGGGAGAAGTCTCGGACTTTGTGATGAGAACTGCGATTACCTGATTAATACAAACAGCAAAGCATTATATAGTGAGGTATCTGGAGGCGAGGTTGCTATGGAATGCGTTAAAGCTGAGATGAGGGGTAAGGAATATATCGGTAGTGATAAGGATATAGATAGAGCTACGGATGTGCGAATGCCGAACATAGAAGGGAGTGCTGCCAATCTAGACGAGGATGGCGCATGTATGAGCGAACATCACAATAACAAGGGAGGCAACAAGATCACAAGGACTGGCCTGGACGTGAACAAAGTGGAAGATGAGATAAATCACTCAAAAGACACTGCCGACGACTCAGAAACTGAAAATAGATCTATTAGAATAGGTCTCCTTATGCACTCGTAGTCGCACATTAGTTTTCTCTAATACCCTAAATAGTAGCTACTAATATGACAATATGACACGTGTCCACGTATACACGATAAAAACTATGAGACCTTTTACTTCGCACTGGAGACGAGCAGCACCACGGATTGTTGGAGCCCAAACACAACCCACGTTGTGCAGTCTCACCACTTGTCATTGATGTCACACGTAAATATGCTACAGTATCGCTATATATATTTTTAAATTAAAAAAAGGTTAATTTGTGTTCTAAATATGGCAATATAACGGTAAATATAACCAAGAGACCTGAAAACAGGTATAACCTTAGTTCGAAGGAACCTAGCCCAACAAGTCAACAACTGATGAAAACAATCAAAACATAAATATTGTTCCGCGAGATAGATGTATGTAAATATCGACAAAATATTACTGATTCCAGAATCCAGCGCCACAACAAATTAGAATTCTGAACGCATTCGGTTGTATTTAGATACATTCACTATATTATTACCAGAGACAGTCTTTCACGGGGAACATTCGCTAAAGGTGTTCTGTGAGAAATAAATATATCAACATGTCCGGCACAACGTCACTTGTTGCCTTGGGGAGTCTGTGGATAGGCACGCTCATGTTCCTGGTAGTCCTCAACGAGATATCCAAGCAGATGAACTTAGAACCCATCGATGTGATTCTCGAGCGCACGGGAGAGTCCACGCTGGAACACATTGCCAAATATACAGAAGAATCGAGGCAGATGTACCTATACCACTTAACTATAGACAGTCTATTCCCACCCTTGTACGGCTACACTATCTACTCGTCCATCTACTATCTCAAAGGTCATGTACCCACCTTCGTCACACGGTGTGTGGCATTGGGGTGTCTGGCTGACATAGTTGAGAACTGTTCTCTTCTATATCTTATCAGTCTATTCCCTGAGAGCGACAATGTGGCCGCTGAGATCTCCATCCCCGCAACTCGGGTCAAGTTTGGGGCGTTGGCTATAGGTCTGGGTGCTGTTTACTGGTACACAGGCGTGCTGATCTATCAGATCATTTTTGACCGAGAGTCCATGATTCCACAACCAGCCTCCTCGCAAGCTGGTGCAGAGAAAAAGGACGAGTAGATATGGGCATACTACAGTACTACGAATACAGGGCGTGTGTAGGAACCTATCGATTGATATATCTTGTACCAATGGAGATGGACTGGCGTACTGTCGGTGTGTGTGAGAGGGTAAGCTTGAGCTCGTGAAGGGTGGCGAACACGATTATAACGATAAAAAGCATCGGAGTGATATATGATGGCAAGTATTGACAGAAGCGTTGCAAAACTTGCAATTCAAGAGAGACTCCGATGCAGTGGCTGCTTGAGAAGCGCTGATAAACATACTTAAAATACTACTGCTTCGGGAGTTTGAGACTCTTCTACAAATGAGATGAGTGAATAAACGAAGCATAAAGATTCCTGAAAATAATCTCACACAGAACTGATACTGATCATGATACATACATGCATACATACATGCATATATATATATATATATATATATATATATATA
>NW_014040041.1:53946-57281 GCF_001186125.1 Sphaeroforma arctica JP610
ATATATATATATATATATATGTATATATATATATATATATTATATATATATATATATATACCAACACCCCTCTGCGTGAGAAGACATGCATGTAGATATAGACAAAGTTACTTAAACATACACGCATATAGTCGTATCCCCTACACCCGCACATGCGTGTATGCACACACCTGTTCATTGGTAGACCACAGATCCATGACTTCGGCTACTATGTGTTGCTTCTGCTCTGTCCCTGATGCCCGCTCGTGGAAGATGGACAGGTATCTCTCTAAGTACACCATGATGTGTGAGTACGACTTCGCACCAGCCTTCAACACACACTGTGTGAACACGGACAACTGCAGCAGAGACTATGGTGTGGCATGCAGGATAGCAAGACAGCGGTTGTTATTAGAGGGACGTGATGTACGTATATGTCAAGTGTAGTGGAGTACACTATAGCAATTGTGTGATAAAGCTAAGTCATTTATAAATATGCCAAGTGTAGTGCAATACATTATACATTGTTTGATAAAGCATTGTGTGATTAAGCAACGGTATATATTTATATGTGACTGTGCGGGATACGAGATAGGGAAAGCGTGTGACAGAGAGACGGTTCAGGTACAGAGTTGCAGACCAATGCGGAATGGGAAGGCGTGTCTCAGAGTGAAGTTGTGTGCGTGTGACAGCCCATTGAGCGAGCATTGGATTCCAATTGAATATAAAACCCCCTTTTCATTGGTCACTAAAACCCCTATTCATGGGCACTAAACCCCCTTTTCATTGGTCACTACGAAGGACTCCTTGAACGGAGTTGCATTTATACGCCTCCAACCCATACACAGTGCACGTGCGACAACTGACTGCCGAATCGGGTGCAAGTTGAATACGTTTTACGGACGCAAGTTATATATAGTTTTGCATTGCATTGGTACATATTTGAATACGTTTAACGGACGTAAGTTTTATATAGTTTCGCATTGGTATATACTTGAATACGTTTTACAGACGTAAGTTTTATACAGTTTCGCATTGCATTGGTCTATATCTTTTTCGGTCTATCACCAAACTGCTCATATTCAGACAACTGCAACACGTACTGTGGTAAGAGAGTGGCGTGCACAGGATTTATAAACACATAAATAGCAGATACGTACTGTCTTAAGCCATCCATGCCCATACACACGTTGCAGAGGTACATACCAACTGCTCTTCTTCGCTGCTTTCGGCATCGAACCCTATAGCTGAGGTACCCTCACTTCTTAATCTGTGGCAAAGTGCACGTGGATATTAAGCGTATAGAAAAACAAAGCATACGGTCCAATGTCATGAATAGAGGTAGAGGATATATGTTTTTTAATTGATATGAATGCACATATAGCAAATATAGCACACATAGCTGTATACACATATGGAAACAATATGTACAGTACTATGTTATGAATTCAAATAGAGAATATATGTTTTCAATTTACGTATATGCATATATAGCTATATATACATACAGAAACGATATATAGAGTCCAATGTCGTGATTACAAATAAACGATATATGTGTTCAATTTACAAATATGCATATATAATGCACATGCAGAAACAATATATACAGTACCCCGTCATGAATACAAATAGAGGATATATGTTTTCAATATATATTCATGCATATATAGCTATATACACATAGAAGACATACAAAAGCATACGCATAGACACACCCACTCCCTCTCACTCACACACTCACGTGAACGCCACCGGGTACACCCGTACACTAATACATACAAAAGCAATGTACGTCTGTGAATTGTCATATGTAAGCACAGTTGTGTGTAGCTTATGCGCACTGACCACTGTGGTGAAACACTGGAGTCTAACATTATACCGCTCTGGACCGGATGTCCTATATACATTTGCCGAAGCATAGCAAAAGCAAACACGTACATCTATACAGCATCCAAGCTAAGCAACATCAAGCCTATCTCATAGGTACGTACACACACACACGCATATATATATATATATAAATATATATATATATATGTATATATATACAAACCATGCTTATCCATGCAGCCCCACAGCTCAGTAACATCGTACACATCTCATAAAGTACATGCCAATACAAACTATATACACCCATACATCGCCATATGCACGTATAACCGCATGCAGCTTGTTATATACAGCTTGTTATATGCCGCTTGTTATATACAGCTTGTTATGCAGCTTGTTATATGCAGCTTGTTATGCCGCTTGTTTTCACTTACAGTTCTGGGGTGACCTGTTCGTCTAACATTTTGGCGATTTGGTCAGACGACTGTCGTTCCCTGAACGCGTCTACCAGTTTCGCAGCCATCTCACCAAGCCCTGTGCTGGCGTCCTCGTATTTGCTAAATATGGCAATAAAATTAATAGGCAATTTAGTGGCCATTAGTTTCAGTACGACGCTAAAAATTTATCCAGCCCTGTGCTGGCATCTTCGTGTTTGCTAAATATGGCAATAAAATCAATGGGCAATTTAGTGGCAATTGGTTTCCATACACCACTTAAACTTTAACCAGGCTTATGCTGGTATCTGCGTATTTGTAGAGTATGGCAATGGCAAACAAACAATCCCACTAACCAATCGGGTACAGAAAAATAGCACATGAGAATGATGGAGAACAGACAAGTAAGTAATATCTGCGAGTATGAAAGGGCTTCTCTCATGCACACTACATATTACTAAGAATAGCACATGAGAATGATGGAGAACAGACAAGTAAGTAATATCTGCGAGTATGAAAGGGCTTCTCTCGTGCACACTACATATTACTAAGAATAGCACATGAGAACAATGGGGAACAGACAAGCAAGGAATATCTGTGAGTATGAAAGGGCTTCTCTCATGCACACTACATAATACTAAGTCGAGAAACATTTACACATAATAAGCAAGCGGGGGGCAGTATACCAATACCTGTAATCTCAAGTACAACTCACTACCCACGAGCAAAGCACAATCAGAAAACCTTATGCGTGCACTAAAACTATACCCACCCACACAATGAACAGCGAATGGCAATGCCAGTGCACATTGAGAGCAGTCTCACTCACAAAGTAGGTACAGACCTTAACAACCGGATGACCTTGTAAACATTCTCGCCTACACATTGAGTACACTATTTCGTACATACATACATACATACATACATACATGCGTACGTACGTACATACATACATACATACATACATACATACATACATACATACATTCATGCATACATACATACATACATACATACATACATACATACATACATACATACATACATACATACATACATACATACATGCATGCATGCATGCATGCATAC
>NW_014040041.1:59040-61623 GCF_001186125.1 Sphaeroforma arctica JP610
CCGTAGTAGACCGCTCGGAAGTCGGGTGTGGGAAGCCGGAAGAGCTCTGCGAAGATGACTTCCACAACTATGTATTCTAAGGGGAATCGGTCGCCATAGGGAATGGCAATCATGTTCTTGACACAGTCCTTGCGGCTGCCATTGAAGGTGATTATCAGTTCACGCACCTGTGTATATACGTGAGTGTGAATTGAGAGGTGAGCTCTGAGAGAGTGAAGGAGAACATAAATAGATACCAAGAATATACGTATATGTATAAAATATGTCTTTTCATATTATGTGTGCATCTTTGTCGTTTGTATGTCTTTGCATTGGTGTACTCTACCCGCATATAGACCAGTAGGTATATAGGCTGGCTGACCTAGAAGTAGAGCGGATGTTGCGATATAGTCAATAGCTCTCACAGCTCTCATAGCCCACTACAGAGAGCAGAGAATGACGATATGTGCCGTGCATGGATGTACACATACACTTATTACACATACACTTGTAATACTCATGGGTGTAGACATACACTTGTAATATTCATGGATGCAGACATACGCTTATATAAGCTGAAACACATGAGTATATATATAAACTTATGGAAATATACAGATGCATGCCTCATGCTTATAACAACAAACATGGACACATACACTTATAATATTCATGGTTGCAGGCATATGCTTATATAAGCAAAAACACATGGGTATATATAAAAACTTAGGGAAATACACAGATGCATGCCACATGCTTATAACAACAAACATGTACGCAGACACTCCGATTGGATCGAGTGCATATTGACCGATGCCACCGGCTCTCTGGTATTGTGATGAGTCTCGTGGTGTACCCAACCCCTCCCTTAGCCTACACACAACTGAGCACAGGCTATAGATACGTGGACCGTCATAGGCGAATGCGTGTGTACACGCACAGGAATGAAACTATCACACACACACTTATATACAAGAGTGCATGGACATACTTGTTGATCAATCACATATCGATACATGTGTACACGCACAGGAATGAAACTATCACCCACACTTATATACAAGAGTGCATGGACATACTTGTTGATCAATCACATATCGATACATGTGTACACGCACAGGAATGAAACTATCTTCACACTTATATACAAGAGTGCATCGACATACTTGTTGATCAATCACATATCGCTCGATATCATCGTTCTTCTGTAACTGGGGCAGGTCTCGGGGTATGTCTGATTCCTCCCACAGCCTGAACACGACTGACCGCAGCGGATAGATGCTTGTACCGTGCATATGTACAGGGATGCTGATCGACGGTATGGTGTGCGGCGTAGCCTCGGTTAACTCGTGGTCAAACGACAGGTACGGCCGATATATGGCCTGGTCATCCCAACGCTTGTTCTCCAGCTGTATTTGTTATGCGTGTAAGGGGTGAGAGAAGGTTAGAATAGACGAGTTATAAGTAGAATAGACGAGTTATGAATAGAATAGGCGAGCTATAAATAGAACATCACAGTGATGTGATAATGGTGACCATAAGCTTTGAATACAACGCTAAATGGTCGAATGACACGTTGCAGAATCTCGAACAACTAGTAGTCAACCGACAGATACGGCCCGTATATTGCCAGACATGCTCGTTTATACATCTCCTCTGTATATATATATATATAAATATAAATATACATGAATATACATGTAAATACTCACACACCGTTTTGACCTGCGTCCAGAGTGCTTCCATGCTCTCCACCTGAGCAGGGGATGTGTTGTGTGCATCGTCTCGCCATACATTCATGCACTGTGTGTAGCTTGTATTACGGTGTGCCATATACGTATCTAAGCGGCGCATAATCTCGTCCAGTTCCTTTGACCGTGACTGTGAGAGCTCTAAACCTACCCACGGCAGCGAAGCCATAACACACTCCAGATACAAATCAGAACGCTCTTGGGGTATGTCGGCTGGGAAAACAAAGTGGGAAGGTGGTTTATACGTACCAGAGTGCGTATGAGATGTTAGTCTGTATTGAAAGAGTATGCGCACTGTATATAGGCCATGTATGTACGTATGTGCGCGTATGTGTTGATACATTGGCCATTAACACACGCAGGACAGCCCTTGGGGTACGTCGACTAGGTCACTGTATGCAGGTGTCTATAGACAAGAAATTGTACTTAGCAAGCTTTTCTGTCTACCGTTGTGCTATATAATTGCTCACAGGCTACATATACATAAAAAGAAAATGTGGATGTACCCATTGTACAATTAAAAACAACAAGTCGAAACGGACGTCGGATATGTCGGTGAGCAGTCTACAGCAATATGTTTAAATATAGAAAATTCTGGGACTACGGGTTAAAAGTTGGGTACTAATGGTGCGAAGGCATACATGTAGGAGTGAACGGTATGCGCATGGACAAAATAATTATATTATACCAGTTCCAATACAAGGGTCATGAACACTTAATACAGCACTGGTCATGTTTTAAAAATATGATAAGAAATTCATATATATATATATTTATATATATATACATGCATACATACATACATACATACATACATATATACTTACATACATACATACAAACTACAAACATA
>NW_014040041.1:62337-64217 GCF_001186125.1 Sphaeroforma arctica JP610
CAAATTGCATTATGTCAAACGAACACACGTGCAAGCGAGCACCACTCACTTAGTCAGAGAGCTGGAGGTGACTCACGAAGATACAATTACATAATCAGATATTTAAACAACAATTTTTGCTCATATGCATATCTGAACAACTCAAGAACATCATTCACGATGTGAAAAATATACTTTTGTATTAATATATATCGATTGGTCGGATGCGTATATATCTACATATATACACATGCATCTCTACATAAACACATCATATGGCAGCAAGGAACAGAACATACTCTCGTCGGCGACCTTGAGGAACTCGTGGTACATGTCAATGACCGAATCGCTGCTAACAACATTACAGTTGACAAGGTCCGCTACAAAACGCACAGTCACGCGAATCTTCACAAACTCGTTGTCCTCCAAGAAGCTCTTAAACAGTACATGCACAATGTACTCGACAAAACACTGTCCGAAGTCAAAGTTCTTGGCGTTGATTAAGCCTACAAGTGTCGTGTATATGGTTGTTTTGTGGGGTAGTTCATGGATACAGGCACCCATCGTGGCCAGTATCTTATGCCGGTGCGTCTCCAGCTCCCTATTAAGCACTTCGCTCAACACCAAAAGATTGTTCTGCAACGACTGGTTACTCTTCTCGCCAATCCTTATAATCAGGCTATCTAATCTATCCTCCGTAGTGTTGTGTTGAGGTCTGCTTACAGGCTGCATGTTTGCACCCCTACCCCTATTGCCACCACGCCAATTCCCACGACCACGACCCCCTCGTCTCGGCTGATAGTCCCCTCTATAACTCCCCCCACCCCCACCCCCACCGTAGGGCCCACCGCGGTTACCATAGTTACCGCCGCCACGAGACGACATAATGAACGACTATGGTTGTACGCCTGTATGTGTGAATCACGTGTCTGTCGGTGCGTGTTGTTTGTAGTTGAATATCTATCGTGTTGTGGCTATGTGCTTTGGATAGTCACTATTTAAAAATTATATACAGTGTGTATATCAGCAAAATGATTTGAGGTTGTTGTCGTGTTCATAAATTATTTATTATATTTATAGAACTACACACCTAGAGATGTTCGTGCAATGTAAGGTTTAGAAGTTTTAGGGTTTGTAGATGGATTTTTATAAGGTTTTATTTAGGGTTTGTAGATGGATTTTTATAAGGTTTTATTTAGGGTTTGTAGATGGATTTTTATACGGTTTTATTTAGGGTTTGTAGATGGATTTTTATAAGGTTTTATTTAGGGTTTGTAGTTGGATTTATAAGGTTTTATTTAGGGTTTGTAGATGGATTTTTATAAGGTTTTATTTAGGGTTGAAACACTCGTCAAGACCCTCACTCAAAAATTTGTCCACAAGAGAGAGAGGAGAAAGGGAGAACGGGTGCTGCAGGATGATAAAATAATCCGTGTCTCCAGAGGGTCAGGCATATATGTATTTACGTAGGTGCCATTGTACTTACTAAACAACGGTGTATATGCCCCGTACTTAGTCGCGCTGAGTATACGTGTGCGTTGAGCAGTCACTATGGCATGCGACCGCATCATTTGACAGTGCTCCGCAAACAGCCAGCCTCACTATGTCCATACCAGTGGAAATGGTATTGTTCTATACTGTGTACCTAGACTTTACGTTAACACGGCATTGGCCTGCAAGTCTTCGACATAGCAATATTTCCAGATATTATTTAAACAAGGATAGAAATTTTTTATGCTGGAAACCATTACACTTGCAATTGTTTCGTGAGATCTAGTGAAAATTTGTGAGCGAGTATATATATATGTATGTATGTATGTATGTATGTATACTTATGTATCTATGTGTCTATGTATCTATGTGTTTATGTATCTATGCATATATGTATGTATGTATATATA
>NW_014040040.1:0-10803 GCF_001186125.1 Sphaeroforma arctica JP610
ATATATGTATGTATATATATATTTTTTTTAAATAGAAGTAGTAGTATACGACCAGATGGTCGGATATCTATTTATTCTAGAAAAAAGAATATAAATGCTCATCAGCTGAATATACTGGGCACCTGTTAATTTCTGCATATATTTGCTCTAGATTTATAATAATAGTAAAAATCTGCATAAAATATAAATCCTGTCGTAATTTGCAAGCTCCTTTCAGCTATCCGGTTCTGAGTGAGATCAACTCCTGTAATTTGTCAATAAAACGCATTTCTCCGTCCACTATTATCCTCGAGATAAATCGAATAATACACCTAAAGTAACTAGTCGAAAAAATGTAGTAAACACATCAAAATACGATACTAAAACCTACTGAGTCTCCCTGAGGCTCAGTGCGGTGTATTTATTCTTATATTTGATTGTCTACCTGGTCTACAAATAATTCACCTCGTGCGAATTAATTGTAAACTAATTCTAACTCCACACTGATAGTGGTTTAAGGGGACTTTTACTACAACAGGACGTACCTCTAGCTGTTCTTTATCGAATAATTTTTACTAGAAGTACTAAGTGTTCATGACCACATGTCTAATTTGTAGATAGGCATAAGAACGTAAGTGTTACTACATTAGCTAATATAAATAAAGTTCCATCTGAAGAAAAGTTAAAAAAGGAAAAAGACTTATTGGATTTTGGAGATTGGCGGGAAGACCAAAACCTGTAAGTAGTAGTTCAGAGATTATAAAATTTAGTTTATAATATCCTACATCTACTATCGTCTCAAATAGGTCCAAATAAATGAGTCATACCAAATACTCAGGCTATTGGAGCCATCAAAGGGAATTTAGAACACTTTGGAAATATTGGAAAAAGAACTTGTATTAAATTATTTTAAATACAAATAAAAACCAATGTGTTATCTCATTTGATCTTGATATTTTAGACTGACCGGAGGCCGTATTTCTACACCCTCACCTTCATCCGTTATAACTCGTTTGTTCTTAGCTAGCGGTAGAAGACAGTTTGCGTCTTCAATATTTCAATATTATCTATGAACCATACATTTGTTCTTTTGTCTTTGTCAACGACAACTATGCATATCACACTCATTTTATCGTGCCTACAGCTGTGTGTTACCTGACCCCTAATACACATCAACTTCCTATTCTTCCTTTGTGAGTCATCGTCAAGTTTGACATAGCCTGTCTCCAATTCAACAATCGCACGATGTTCCTGCTCTTTAGTCTGTATACTTATTTACGCTGCTGCTCCAAATTACTGACAACTACTCTGTCGACAACATCTGCATCGATTGGTTTAAACACAATACTATCATCCTTCTCAAAACTTATACGCGCTGCTAATAGAGCTGTGGTACATTCAGGTGTAGGCAGTCGCTTAAGTATTGCACATGCGGTATGTAGATTTGTAGCCAAATATTCGATCATACGAGATTTTGAATCAAATCTAGCTTGTTTCACAATGCCACGATGCACTGTGTATTGCCGAAGTGGAGGTCCAAGCATCAAGCTAAATGCAGCTATGTCACTCTCCACATTTGTCGCAGACCACTCGATGAGTGCAAGGCCTATCCGCCTACTCCAACGACACTCCCACGGTGGAAATCTTAGGTCATATATCCCCAACCGATTACTGATTTCTTAACGCCACGTCAGGGTATAATGATCAAAGAATATATACTCTTCTAGTACACTATCAGATATATTCAACAACTGTTTTCGCCCCGTTGTCAATATACTGTATAACATGTCAATACTGTATCCAGAAGATGGTAGGTCTCCACCACATATGTCCATCCAATCTTTCCTCACAACAACAAGCTCTAATACTGGTCTATCAAACCATATAAACACGGGCTGACAAAAAAAATAAGAACTTAGTTATGTTCAAATCTCTATGTATATCTTGCGCCAATTATAGGTTTTTCCATTTGTACATGAATGCTGACTGTACTGTTAATGGACCTTCAACATTTTCAGCATGCCAAGCTAGCCATGGACAGAAAGGTTGCACTGTGATACCAGTGCGCACTCGATAGTCACTTTGTAACAAGAGTGCAGCCATTAGTATCGTGTTATCAGAGCCATTGACTAATCGCGGTCAAAAACTGTACCTGAAGTACTGAGAGTTTGCTTTTGTCATCTTCAGCGCACAATTCTGACCTAGCTCGCTGTACTTCTATATTAGCTTTTTTGCAATTACGCCTATGGAAAATATTAGCAATCCCACACCTCCATTTGTTATCCAAAATTATTCGATCACATCCTATAAAAGCCGGGCCTCCACATAATCTTGTAATATAAACGTACCCTTAATAGTACGCAAAACGTACTCTTAAAAGTACGTAAACTTAGTTTCCCTTAAATGGTTTTTAACAGTTTTTATTAAATAAATACCTTTTTCATTTTACATATCAGATATTTGGACAAGGCCATTAAAGGCCCCATTAAAATACCAAATATAAGATTTGGCCTAATTCTATTATTAGAACTATATTTCCCTTCCAAATCTATTTATATCTGAATACTTCGGTAGCGAATTGGCTCAACCGAACATAGGTTTCTACGGACTATTAGCGTTGCTTAGTTTATCCTCCGTTCAGCCAACCAGATGTGCCAGTCTGGTGAAGGCTAAGTCAGATATTCTTGATAAGTGGCAAGCTATTGGTTAATGCAATTACTATGGACATCAAGAGTATTTTTCTTTTTTCTTTTTCTTTTTTATCTAGAGATAGGATTTTATGAGTCTCTCGGATTCGCCCCAACGGAACATACCATAGTTTCTAATAGAGCGACAACAAAACACTACATAAAATCCATTCGGCGAAAGCAGTACTGAGAGGATTAAATATAGGCAATGTCTCAGCCTCACAATCCCTCAGAGTATTGCTGTTTTCACGAGGCATATCTAACTTTACTAAAAGACTCATTTCGTTTATTTATTTTAAACTTTAATATAATTTGACGTAACTTAGCGTTTATTTACTCTAAGGTGTTAATATCGCCTTAATAGACCGAAACTTGCACATTTTAAAGTTAGCAAAGGTATCAACTACTTAGACTACTTAAACGTATAGGTAGATAACTACCACGGAATTTTTCCTAAGCACAGTCATTCTTTGAGAGAATAAGACTGAAGTCATAAGTTAAGATTATGACAAAGAAATACAATACGTCTGCAAAGAAACGCAAGGCCAAACGTAAGAAGATGGAAAGAGAAGCCGCTAGCGCTGCCGCAGAAGCAACCGCCGCTGCTGCCGATGCGTTTAACCGCACAGTAGCCGAAGCACTTGTCTCCGACAATAATAGTCAGGACAATGCTTCAGATAAGGATGTAGCCACTCCGATTAAGAAGACTACTCCTATAGATAGAGCCCGAGGGCCAACTATTGCCTCAACTTCGAAGCTCGCATTTACGAAGCCAAGAAGTGAGACAAGGGACACGTCTCAAGACGCCCCAACCAATTCTTCTGATGAAACTCGGAAAGAAAAGTCCCCAATTATAGGGGACAAAAGCAAATCTCAGACGGTACCTATAACGGAACCAGAAGAGGAGGCAAGCTCATGTGGCAAACCTGAATCTACGTCCGAGTCCATTGAGCCAACAAGCATAAGTAAATTAACTACTGAAAACACTGATCTTAAGAATCAGTTAGCCGCCCTTATGAAAGGCATGTCTGTTGAACATGCAGATCGAATGTATGGATCAGGAAAGCACGCACAGCACTTGCGCGAGCAAGTTTCTCCGGGCATTACTGAAGCCCTACAGAAGTGGACAGAACGTCGGCTGGCAATTACGCCCAAAAAGAGTAAGGACCTAAACGCCAAACCTGTGGCAGTTGACCCAGATGGACTCAGCGTATCTATACCTTACGAGGAGCTACCACCAGAAGTCCAGGAACTCTATTCGCCTGTTCTTTTCACCCGGCCATGAATCGCCTGTCCTTGAGAGTATTATAGACCCAGAGGCAGGTAAAAACACCCCGCCATCTTTACCCAACTGGGATGACAATCGTCGGAAACCAGTTAAGACTGGGTATGTCATCCAGACGCATGAATCACTCAAGATTATAATACCAACGACTATCCAAGGAACAGAGCACCGAAAGGCCTCGACCATGGACTTTACACGGGGTAATAAAAACTCCCGTAAACGTGTTAACGATGTCGAATTTAATCGCTTCGATCGCACCGCCTTACACCAACCCGCAGAGTATTTCCACTATGACGAGGTGACCGAACTTAATAAAGCGGTCGACAATTACACCATTAATATGGAAATCGCCCATGACGAGCACCGTGCTAGTGACGTATCATATTTTGCTAATATGATCGCGATCAAGCAGAAACGCATCGATCAGCTACTTCAGGCCCAACGTGAACAAGACCACCGGGATAACCAGAAGTACAAGGGTCAGATCAGTCGGCTTAAGTCGAACTGGGATGCCAACAGCAAGCAGGTCGAGTTAATAAACAACCATGACCTCGACACGCTAACCCGTACGCTTAATGCGTTTACGGTCATGCTGGAGACGAATAATATCGCTCCCCAGCAATGGATTTCTGCTTTAATGCAGTCTTTTGACTCTACAGGAACAAGTTACTTGATCCTGCAGCGACACCAGCATGAGCTAGACACTTGTCGTGACTGGCCAGCTGTGTGTTGGTTGCTTACGTCCTTATTAAGTAAGGACATGCGCAGTCCAGGACTGAGTTCAATCTCAACTGAAACAGTTGAGAACGCTCCTATTCAGAGTTACATTCTGAAACCTGATGCTGACCTTAAACGTCCAGATATAACAAAGGACAAGGCTCAGCGATGGTACGAGTTCCTGGTACGCATGTTTTCTGTAAGAACATAGGGAACAACGACCGTGAAAGTCTGTACACCGAGTTGCGACGTAAGTACGCAACTGAGGCTCGAGACAAGGGACATGAAACAAAGTTTTATCTATCCCGACTTACGTGGGAACAGTTTTATGATACTGTATCCACTCTTTTCCCCCCACACCGAGTAACCTCGAAGGGAAAGGCGGTAAATAAGAAACCGCGCGAGCTCCCTGATCAAGGATACCTCTCACGCCAGACGTCAGATGATAAACCTCATCAGATGCGTCCTAACCAGACACGTGCTCGCGACTCCACTCAATCAACGCGACCCAATAAACGGGCACGCGCGGAGACGAAGGACAAGGAACCTCCATTTAAGGATATTAAGAAATGTGCCGACGCACAGTGTGGGTATAACATGTACCAATTGACCCCTAACGGATATTGGAAGGGCAGACATGCACCCACCTGTACAATTTCTTACTAAGTGTGACAAGTGTGAGAAGACCAGTGGCTATCACGCCAAGTCTTGCGACAAAAAGCCCGACATTAAGTTGGAGTGAAAGTACTACCAGGTACAATCGTTACAAAAAAAATACAACGACTCCTTAGATGAGCGTGTAATAATCCCTGTATATTGCAACGTAAATAAAGTCCTTGCATTGATTGATCCTGGTTCAGAAATTTCATGTATATCCGACCGCTTTGCATTAATGAAATACATTGAAAGGCGAACTCAAACCACTCACCTAATTTTAGCAGATGATAAAACTTCTAAGTGTGATACCATGGCCACAGATGTTAAAATCTCCCTGGCCGATGATAGAAATATCACGACTCAAGCTGTGATCGTTAAGATGTCACAGAAGTACGACATTATAGTCGAAATGAGCGATTTGCTCACGTTAGGGAGAACCGTAACAGGTTTACCCAACAACATAGATCCATTAAAGGATCTGTCAGACGATAATTGTCTAAAACCATATACAACACCATCGGACACAGTCAAGGAATTAATTCCTGGCTTTGCCGATAAGATAGTGGATCTTATATTAGTAAATAAGAAGATAAAAATATCCGACTGTGCGAAATTCCGCTTCAACGACGGATACGTCAGCCTTGACTTAACCAAGGTAGAATTTACTAAGCTCAAATGTCCTTCAAGAAACTATGTTTCTTGGAGACACGAAGCTGTAGTTAAAGAACAAGTCGAGAAATGGTTATCCGATGGGGTAATCGAAATCAAATACCAACAAACGCCAGTTAACTTAGCATTATTGGCAGTTGATCAACACAACTCTGACGGAACATTTAAGAGAGTCAGAGTATGTCTAGATATGAGTCCAATAAATAAGTTATTGCCGACTCATAGTTTCCATCTCCCTCGTATAAACGAGTTACTGAGACGAATGGAAGGTGCTACGGTATTTACATCCATAGACCTAACACAGGGGTATCATCAAATGCAAATTTATGAACCCCATCGTAAGTACTTTAGTTTAACCTGCAAAGGTAACAATACAGGTTTAGAGGTGCTCCTTTCGGATTACACTCTTTACCAGCATTTTTCCAACACTTAATAGAAGAAATGTTTGCAGACATGCCTAATGTGCAAGTCTACATGGATGACAGTCATCTTTTCTAAGACTAAGGGCGAACATACCGCATTAGTCAGGGGAGTCCTTCAGGGACTCAACGAACAAAACTTCAAGATTAACGAGAAGAAACGTCACTTCGCCATGAGCGAAATACAGCTCTTAGGCTATCGTATATCTGGGGAAGGTAGTAAAATCGACCCCGGTAAGGTGGAACACCTGTTAGATTGGCGAACACCAACTACAGGAAGAGATGTGAACAGCATGTGGGGGTTTGTAAACTTCTTTTCAGATGGAGTACCACACTTGGCTGATTATCTTAAACCCTTTGGACAATTAAGATGTCATAACGGCAAATTAGGAGACTTGTGGACTAAAGAGTGTGATGACGCATTTAAAGCGCTCAAGCACGTAGTCCAACAAGCCCCTGTTGTACAAGGACCAGTCGATGGCGTGCCTTTTGAAATAGCAACGGGCGCATCAGACTTAGCACTCTGAGGTGTACTATACCAGGTTATAGATAATAAACCTGGGTATATATAATTATTTAGCCGAGCAATGAATGCATCACAGTTGAATTATCCAACTGTGAAGGAAGAGCTACTAACCATAGTAGCAGCTTTAACACACTTCTGCGATTACTTATACGGAACAGCTTTTACGCTGATGTGTGATCAGAAGTCCCTTCAATATATGAAGGAAATGAAGTCAGATTCTCAATTACTGAGCCGATGGCATGATACAATATAAAAGTTTCATTTTGAGATCAAACATCTACCAGGGATACATAACCATTTACCGGATATGTTATCACGCTTCGTACCGGACTTTAATAAATCCGTACATGAGTTACTAGCCACTGATTGGAAATGTAACCCCAGGTGGTTTGAACTGGCTCAAAAGATATTTGGGCCACATACAGTTGACATGTTTGCTGCACATCATAATGCACAACTTAAGAATTACAGGACTTTAAATCATCCTTTTAGGAGTTGCCTTTCATCTAGACCTCTCCGAACATAATGCGTGGGCAAATCCACCATGTCAGTTAATTGCCCAATTACTAAATTATGTTCATATACACAAAGCTACCATCACGTTGTGTTGCCCATTACGGAGTAAAGATCCATGGCTCAATAAATTAATAAGCATGATACAATGCGAGTCAATATATTTAGATAGGGAAGTAGATACTTTCCTATATCAGGGTACCCGGGCCGTCCAGAAGACGCCCTGGAGACATACTATAACATGTCGTAGAGGTCCCATTGGAACAACCAAATGGACCCTTTCTGAGATCTTCCTTAACAAGGTCAAAGAATCAGAGATTCCACTCTCTACTGAACGTTAAGCAGTTCAAAGGCAACGCAACACCTGGAGTCTGTGCACAAGAAATACAATCTACTAATGACACTACAGTTAAGAATCGTCAGTCTCTAGCTAAGACCCTGTTTAATAACATAAAGTCCAAGCCCGAAGTCTTTCAAACCCTATTTTTAAAGGGATTAATGAAAGATAATCCCGAAGCATATACACATATAATGCGACTATTAAATAAGTCAGGTGTATCAAACGCACATGAGCGCACACATAACACTCATGCGAAAGAAGGACAGGAGTTTGGAAACACTAGAGACTTAGATACCACGCAAGTGGATTCTCAACACCCTACCTTTATTCTGGAGGAGTAGAATGATAAAAATATTCTTGCTTGGCTGACGCAAACCCATAAGCTGAAGCATCAGAACGTAGTAGACGCACTTTAAGATGATAAGCGAAATGGGATCGCGCACCCTAAGTTGGCAACTTTAGTTGACAGAGTATACCAGTCATGTACAGACTGTGATCTCAACCAGATTAAGCGCTATGGGTTCGCACCGCTTAAGAGTGTGACTGAAGATGTTCCATGGCGCAGGGTCATCATTGATCTGGTTGACCTGCCTACGTCCGAGCACACAGGCGACCGTTACGTATGCCACTTCTTTGATGTGGCGTCACGGTATAACTTGCTCTATCCTTTAAAGGACAAGAGTATGCAGACCGTGGCAGAATTATGTTGCCAAGTCTTTGCTGACCACGGGTGGCCAGGTATCATGTGCACTGATAACGGTAGCAAGTTCTGCGATGACGTAATGGAATCGTTAGTACTCGTATCATGCATGTGCCATAAAAGGGGTGTACCATATAAACCGCAAACACAAGGCGCTAAGAAACGCGCCACAGAAGAATTAAGTTCTTCTTACGTACTGCATTAACGGATGATGCAGATGATTGGCCGTACCACCTTAAGTGGGTACAAACACAGATGAACGAGTGTGCTGATCCGGCTACAGGAACAACACCCGCTCACTATTTTCGTGGCAGATATAGTGAGTTACAAATACCCTTTAACAAGGACGAACCTGATCACGATGAGTTACCATGGTTAGAGAAGGTACAACACATACAAAACGTTGTATATCCTTGCTTGCGAGAGACACGTAATGTGGCCGCATTAAAAAGGCAAACGAGATGGAATGCTACCAAAAAGATAGCAGAGTATCAGGTTGGAGACAGAGTTAACATCCGTCAACGTAATTCCGATGCTACTGTACTAACATCGAATTGGATAGGACCATATATAATCTTTGTAGCCGACACTAAAAGTGGAACCTATGAGGTTAATAACCCCGACGGTTCTAGTGCTTTAAATATAGGCACTAGTCGAATTCCGACTACTGAGAGTATTCTCGAAAGAAGACATGATTCTACTGCACCTCTTGACCGCTCCGAATTTAAAGACACTATATGGAGAACGGATAATGGAGGATATACATACTTTCGTACACGCTTTATACACGGTACAATCGCTGAATTAACTTCAGACGCTTTTGGCAATCAGGGCTATTTAAAGCCCTTTAACAGAAAATGGCGTAAACGCCTACATAAGTCACAGGCTGAAAAAGATATCATGTTCTCATCGTCTGAAGGCACGGATGTAGCATCTAGGGACCAGATTATCAAAAAGCCAATCTAAATCCCAAATCCCAGAATCATCAAATACTGAGTTTTGGAATTAGGATTGGAATATTTCTGATATTAGAGTCATTAGAAATATTAGCGGTAGAACCGGTAAGATATACCGGGACTCCCTCGTGTGAGAAAAACACTCAAGTAAATCTGAGTCTAGTGAAAACACAAATAAAGACTCAGTTCGGTTCTCTCAGTCTAAAGACTTTTCCTAGCTGAGATAACCGTACTTGAGAAGAGGTCTATTGTATCCTATTGTCTCGTACCTTTCAGCTACTCTCCACACTCTACATTTTTTACAATATCCTTAACTAGATAAGTCTAACAATCTACACTCTACGACCTGAAAGGAAGTAGAAGTGAAGCAACACACTAGGTGTCTTTAAACCTTTATTGAAAACATCCCACCAGGAGTTCGAATAACTAAGGAGAAAGCACTAGAAGAGAGAGGCTTCAAAAAGCACTCGGACCGGAACAGGAAACAGACCGGGGACTCTCTACAACCAGAGGCTAGCAGAAACAAAGGCCAGAAGAAACTTACAAGAAGTCAACTGAATAGGTTTGAGAAACGAAGAGAAGGCTCAAACAAGGTAACAATATTGTGTCTACAACTGTAGCAAGGGTAAACGTGGTGTTTCACGTTTTACAAACGAAAGTATCGTGTGCAGAGTTGTTACAAAAATTATGCAAGAGTGAATAACGTGTGTCAGTGAACAAGTGAGCAGTAAAGAGGCTAAATCAGTGAAAAAGGTGAAGCTGTCACAGTGATCAGTTCATCAACTAGAAGATTTTTCTAGATTTTCGAACAAACATGTGCACAAAAAGGACAATATCACATCACTTAGTTATCGTATACAGTACTCGTATACAAGACACAGTAAACGAAGGCAGGTAACACAAGACAGTTTGATCATTGAATGCGCAAATACAATCACTTAAATCAGCTAGCAGATTACACGCATGAAATATTACAAGTTACACAAGGACGATACAGATCTCAAAACAGAGAAGCAAACACGTATGGTCAGGTGCGAATTAGTTTCACACCATAAAGACAATTGAAAGACACAAAATCTTGAATTTCGAGGTACACGAGATTACCATGTGTACAATAACAATAGTACAAACAACACAAAGCATGACAAGACAATAACAGTACACAACACATAAAATTACTTTCAATTCAAACAATAAACTCAAGAAGGAATACAATTGAAATTGAGATGCACACAAATTAGAAGACACATATAGAAGGGCTGGCTGGCCAATTAGCCTACAACACACACACATAATTTAGGGTATACAGCATTCAGAGTAGGTGCGAATTAGTTTCATACCACAAAGACAAATGA
>NW_014040040.1:10823-12801 GCF_001186125.1 Sphaeroforma arctica JP610
AATTTTAGGGTATACAGCATTCAGAGTAGGTGCGAATTAGTTTCATACCACAAAGACAAATGAAAGGCACAAAATCTTGAATTTCGAGGTACACGAGATTACCATGTGTACAATAACAATAGTACAAACAACACAAAGCATGACAAGGTAATAACAGTACACAACACATAAAATTACTTTCAATTCAAACAATAAACTCAAGAAGGAATACAATTGAATATTGAGATGCACACAAATTAGAAGACACATATAGAAGGGCTGGCTGGCCAATTAGCCTACAACACACACACATAATTTAGGGTATACAGCATTCAGAGTATACACTACACCTGATACACCACACTCAAGTGTACTAACGTCCTCAATACAAGCAATAAACTTAGTAGTGAGCGCAATTAGCAAGGTGATGTACACAAATCGATGATACATATAGAAGAGTGAGCTAGACAATTAAGTCTAACACACACATAGACTTCGGATTACACACAGCAACTGAAGCAAAGCGTAACTACATAAAGGTTTAGGGTTAAGCGAGAACATAGCACTAAAGGAATCTTAAAGAATCTCAGATAAAAACACAACGATTAGCCGATACACCAAAAACATTTATAACTCATCGTGCGTTAAATCAATGAATGGGAGTATCAATAGTGCTAAGGGTTACACAAATAGAAGACCACACAACATTGTCACAATACTAAATACAACGACAAGCACATAGACTGAAACGCAAAGTTACAGTTCACGATTCAGGAACAATTAGTTCATGGCTCAATAATTGCACATTACATAAGAGGGTTACACAAATAGAAGACCACACAACATTATCACAGTACTAAATACAACGACAAGCACATAGGCTGAAAGCAAAGTTACAGTTCACGATTCAGGAACAATTAGTTCATGGCTCAATAATTGCAAATTACATTGAAATTTAAGATCAGTAAAGAACCTGATACGCAAAGATATGGTGATACATAATAATTAACAAGTGAAAGGGTACAAAATACAGATACAATTCACGACAGATCAGCTCCAAGACGGGCAGTACACCAGTGATCACACAATCACATCGAAATTTCAGCTCAATTAGAAGTGGTATGCATACGAATGACATGAACAGGGCATTAACAAGTCAAGCATTCGAAGCAACCACTATAATAATAAGGGACAAGTTTAGAAAAGTGCACACTAGGAAGTCAAGCATTCACACAGCAAAGAAATGACAAGATCTACCTAAATCGCATGCACACAAGATACAGATCGAAATCAGGGGTATACAACGGGCAATATAAGGTACCATATACACTGACTAACGATGAGAACACACCCTTGAACAAAATAGGCACTGAGTAACGATTGAAACACACTCGACAACAAAAAGGTATACGAGAAGAACAATCAATAAGACCGAACATCAAGGGGGAATCCAACAGACCTGCAATCCCACAGGTAGGGTCAATAAGACTGGACTTTCATAAGGGCAATCATTAGGACCGAACAGCTAAGCGTAACGTCACGAGGAGAGAACGTCCAGGTGTAACGTCATAAGGACAGAACACCTATGGGTGACGTCAATAGGACCGAGCATTTAGGGGTGACATCACTAGGACCGAACATCTCATTGAGAACACAAATGAGGAATTATTTTCTCATATGACGGAATAAGCACAAGTGGCGTCACAGGTGACGAAATAAGCTTGACTAACAAACATAGTTTTTGTTCCTCATAATACAGGGAACAAAGCAACAAGCTACCGGGCCATACAGCACGGTAAACACTTCCAACGGAAGTGCAGCAAAGCAACAACACTATAACAGTAAGTAAAACAAATCAAAATTTTATTTCTTTTATATAAATAATTACTAAAGACCGGGGGGGGGGGGGGGGGGGGGGTTGGGGAAGCGCGCGCGTTTCTACACAGAACCTATATAGAGTACTTTAGAAATAATATAACACCACACACCAACACAGACT
>NW_014040040.1:13939-23450 GCF_001186125.1 Sphaeroforma arctica JP610
CGAACCGTAACCGAAACCGAACCCGAAAACCGTAAACCGTAACCGTAACGTAACGAACGAACGAACGAAGTAGTACGACGACACGACACGAGAGAGGGGGGGGGGGGGGGGCGAGACACAGAAAAAGAAAGGAGCACGTGAAGAACGTGCATGCCCCTACTGCCTGGTAATGCCATCCCCACATCGGTACAGCGAATGTCCTGACAAGAAAGTAGTTCAAGCCAAGAAGGATGAGCAGCGAGCCAAGAAATATGTACACATAGGAAGACTGTCCATTACATCTGGTAAGGTAGAAGACATCACAGAGGGTGATGAGCACTGAAAACACTGGTAGGCGGAAGCAAACATGATTGACCTGTCTGACAGACTCAATGTATTTACAGATGAAGAAACGTTGTTAATAAATGCGAATGATATAAATTATCAACCTTTATCTTTACTTCCCGCACCACGAGACCAACGTTTACACATTGATATACAAATCAATGGCAATACATACAATGCGCTAGTTGACTCACGGGCACAACGCTCATGCATGAACAAAAGTGTAGTTTCAGAACTATATCTGTCTGTTAGAGCGCAACCTGGGTATATACAACTAGCACAAACAGATGCAAGAATACAACGCACTGGATCAACAGAAGTTTGTGACATTAACTATGGAGGGAGGAAGACCTTTAAGTGCTTTGAAGTATTGTACTTACCAGACAAAAAGACACCAATACTTCTAGGGATGGACATTCTACCATACAAAGACATATACATAGCAGGGTTAATCAATCCACTCATACCAACAGATGCAAAATGGGAATCACTCCTCATACCACATGAAGAGGACCCAGGGCATGAACAAGAAGGTTTCAGAGAGTCACATACAGACCTCCTGGATACCAATGCGAATATCCCTCCTGATGTTCATTGCAACCAAACAGACTACACAGTCACGGTACCTGCAAATGAAATCAACGTCAGACAAATGAGGCACGCTAAAGTCAATTTTGTTCCGCACAAATACATTCCGCAAACGGACGAGAATGTGCAACGATGGCTTAAAGATGGCCACGTATACAAACGCGACAAGCCCACAACGGTAGACCTACCTTTGTTATCAACTGGTGAACATGACCAAACAGGTCTACTCAAAATTGTCAGGACATGTCTAGACATTCGTGAGATCAATTATCAATATGAACAAGACAAGTTTGTGTTACCAAAATTAAAGGAAGTGTTACACAACCTACAAGGAGCACAGTTCTTTTCAAAGCTAGACCTTACGGGAGGATTTCATCACTTTCTAGTAGACAAAGCAAGCCAACATTTCTTCACATTCTCGTGAAGAGGAGCGCAATACTCATTCAAGTCCGCGCCGTTTGGACTACACTCACTCACAACACAATTCCAGAGAGTCATGGCGAATCTGCTCATAGATATCAAAGGAGTGCAAGTATATGTGGATGACATAGTCATTGCGAGTCATACAGAAGAAGAACACCGCAAACCAGTTCGTGAAGTAATCAAGCGACTGAAAGCGCAAACATCCGACTCAATCACTACAAGTGTGCCTTTGCGGTCAAAGTGGACAACATTCTTGGGGTGAAAGTCACTACACAGGGACCCAAAGCAGACCCTGAGAAGCAGAAAAGAATGATGGATTCGCCACTACTCAGAACAAAAAGTGATCTGCACAAAGCAGTGGGACTAGTAAATTACCTGCGAGACCATGTCCCTAACTTTGCTCACACAACGAAACACTTTCGGAACCTAATGAAAGGAAAAATGAACCAGAACATATCCATGTTATGGACTCCGGAACTAATCAAGAAGTGGGAAGAACTCAAAGAAGCCATCGCCTATTCAGCGACGCTAGCATATCCTGTTGATGGGGTACCGTTTCAAATTACGAACGACGCTAGTGACTATGGCATAGGAGGGTGTTTATTTAAATCATCGATGGAGTTAGAAGAGGCATCCTCTACTTCTCAAAAGGCTTGAATCCAGCACAACAACGCTATGGCACAAACACCAAAGGGCTACTAGCGCTGGTATACAGCCTGGAACACTTCTCCGAATACATCAAAGGGGGGGGACATAACACTGTGGACAGATCACAAAGCGCTCACGCAAATGAACAGTCAACAGACGTTACACCCAATGCTAGCCAAGATCAAGATGAAATGAACAAGTTAACAGCACCAAATGACGGACCATGCAACCCAGTATGCAGGGAGGGCAACGGGTATTTTGTCTGTAACCTTGATGGGACTGAAGCCCCCGAGTACCCTGACTCGATCAGCGATGAGCTGCTTGGCCTCGTAAAAAGGGCCAGTGCTCAGGAAACATTTACTTCCAACAATCACGTACAACCAAACGAAGAGACTCAGTTCTCATCGATAGTCGATGACAGACCGCCCATCCGAGGTGATGGATCCCAGGAGTACCTACTGCAATGGACAGATGGTGAGCGTATTTGGACGCATGAATCAGACATCGCCGATGAACCCTAAAACCGTCAACGCCGGAGACGTAAAAGAAGGCAGTCAAGGCCAAAGAAGCCAGCGACAACGAGCACTGATGAAAGATCAGCGAGCCACAGACCGCGCACGAGGCGGGGGATCTAAGCAAGTCTCACTGATACCACGGGAAACTCCCACTTTTCTCGTCTAGAAGCATGCTCCCCCCACACACCAGAGGGACAAGGACCAGAGACTCGGTTGCTTAGCCACCATTGAGATGCGATTTCCGAAGCCAAGTTGAGATCAACCGAGAGCACCGGTCAAGACTGACTCCGATGAGCGTGGTAGAGGACTCCTGCTATAGTATAAATTTAATCAATCGGTAATATGTAATTGATAATGGTGGCATGTTTTTCATCTTATGCCCCCTAAGGGACAAGTTTTTCCTGTATACAAACACCAACCTCTAGATAATCTAGTACTGTAAGATGTCACTTTCTACTCCTACGCAGGCTAAGAAGCATAAAGTTGGGGGGCAGTAGCATCTAGGGACCAGATTATCAAAAAGCCAATCCAAATCCCAAACCCCAGAATCATCAAATACTGAGTTTTGGAATTAGGATTGGAATATTTCTAATTTTAAAGTCATCAGAAATAGTAGCGGTAGAATCGGTGAGATATACCGGTACTCCCACGTGCGAGAGAAACACTCAAGTAAATCCTGAGTCTAGTAATAACACAAATAAAGACTCAGTTCGGTTCTCTCAGACTAGAGACTTTTCCTAGCTGAGATAGCCGTAGTTGAGAAAAGGTCTATTATATCCTATTGTCTCGTACCTTTCAGCTACTCTCCATACTATACAAGTGAAGTCCTTGCCGTTTGACACGGATGTCTTGATTGGCTTTAGGGACTTACGGAAGGAACGCTTATCCCTTATGTGGACCAGGCAGGATTGGTTGGCAGTGGTTTATCAGACGCAGGTCATAGACTTCTTAGAGTCTCAAGCGGCAGATGAGGACCAGCCGGAACCGCAGAGCCCGCCGGGTAAGCGGGCGAAAGCGCGGCGCGCATGAGTTCGAAGCAAGAGGCGGAGACTTGATGTGCGAATGCCGCAGAATCTGAAACTCAACTCGCTACGCAGCCATCTCGGCTTACGTGCGATTCACAGGAATGAGTTTAAGGAGCAGCAACGCAAGATTGCGTCAGTGCCAGCGCACTTTATGGAGCTGGATGATGCTGACGAGTATGTGCTACCTCGTCTTCACGACTTGCTGGCGGAGGTTGATATGCCTATTGGCGCGACTACTGTATCCCCGGCCAAAGAGGTGGATCCGCAGGCGCACTTGAAGTTCGACCAATCCCAGCTACGTAAGCTGCACAAGGCTTGCGGGCTGCCGAAGCGGGAGTTGGACAACATGATCAAAGATATCCAGTCTGCAGCATACAATGCGGCTGCGCCCACTTTCATAGTTTTTGATGATATCCGTTTTCGTAACGGGGTTGAATTCAAAGTGAAAGAGGGGTCGCAGCCGTGTTACAACGTTTACCCTAACAAGGATCCCACCTTCACCACGGTGCTTGGCGGGAAGGTTGGTGATTGGGCTCATGGTGGTATTACTCGTGAGATATCGGAAGCCGAGGCGAAGGGTTATTGTACAATGCCACATATGGTCTTTGAGAAGCCTGGGTTTGTACCGTTGTCAATTAATGATTGGCGTTGTTGTATAAATTACAAGAAGCTCAATGGTACGTTGGAGTGTGAGGAGTATCCAGTGCCTACGGAGCAGGAGTTCTTGTCGTCGGTACGCGGCAAGAAGTATCGCACCATGGTGGATCTCAGTCAATGGTTCTGCCAGCTCAAGGTTGCGGAAGGATCGCAGCATCTCTTGACGTTCTGGACGCCTTGGGGCAAGCGCACTTTTGTGGGCATGTCGTTTGGTATCAAGCCGGCGTCTTGGGTTATGCAGCAACGGATGGAACAGGCTTTCCAAAGTGTAGACGGCCTTAAGACATATATTGATGATATAGGTGTGGGCGACAATGATGCTAAGCAGCATTGGAAGAGCATCAAGGCCTTGATTGAGGCCTGTAGGAGGCAGAATGTCTTGCGAAGTGGTCGGATTTAGGTAGAGTGGTAGCCAGGATCAGGAGGGACAAGATAACGGCTACGTTGGTGTGTCCGTACGCTCCTGAGGCAAGGTGGTTCAAGGTGATGGTACCCATGCTTCCAGCAGATCCGGTAGTGATCTACCCAAAGGAAGGTATATTCTTAAAGCATGGCCGCGATGTTATGCCAGCGCCTGACTTTGTGACATTGGTGTGTCACATGAGTCCGTACAGACCGCACAACTTGCGCAAGGACTTTTGGGAGAAACTGGAAGCGGAACGTCCCGTCGACGAGAGGTTAGCTGCGGCGGCAGTAAAACGTGAGGATGAGGTTGTCTCCTGTATGGTGCAGGAGGACACAGTGGGTGCTGTGACTCATCCGAGTGGTATGAGAGTTAGGTGTGGGCTCCCTGCAAAGGAAGCAAGGGTAGAGACCACATCCATCTCTGCGGTAGGTGCGTTTTCCACGCAGTCCTGGTAGGATCCCAGCGGGGTGTTGGACCAGTCAGTACGAAAGGCGGAAGCCCAGCTGGGAGACGATGACAAGTCTCAGGCTGGGGGGTCGTTAAGAAATATGTACACACGCAGTCAAAGTGCGAAGTCCCCGAAGCTCACTAGGAGACAGAAGGATTCGGCCAAGATTATGGAATGGACAGGGGTACGATCTGTCCCATAGAGATGGTTCGACCCCATCGGAGTTCATGGGTCGTCCGGTTCAGGTCGAACTGATCCGATTAGTACACCGTAGCACCGATCCACCGCTTGACGAGAGTTTGTGGCGCGATGATGGAACGGCGTTCCGACACATCATTAAGCATCTTAATATACCCCATGATGTAACAGCAGTTATACGACATGTATATAAATTATACTTTTTGTGTTATGTACTGATATAGTCTTCACTCTGTAGTGGGGAAGATATTTAGCAGATTGATTAAGAATGAATGTTGCACGACAACGGTATGCATCCATACATAAATTCAATGTCAATACATCCTAATTGTCTTGAATCTGAAGCGTAAAATGGTACACTCAACCCAATGATTCCGATATGAAGCAGCATATTGAGATGATGGTCCTGGCAGTGGGATAAGAATATGCTTCACTTTTGAGATGATTTTGCTATTATTTGAAATGGACTGTCAGTTGAAGTTTGGCAGTCCAAAGGGTTGAGGGATTATCAGATTATCAGGGCTTAAACAAATTTGGCTTTACGTCGTTGAAGTATTGGGCTAATATAGTTGGTTGAATATGCTATTGTGACCTTACCAAATACTAATAACCAAACAGCTCGTATAGAGATACTGTGCTCGTCCGATTTCGACCACTGAAGAGAAAAAAAAAGTGGGAATTTTAAATACAAAATAGGGGACCAAACAACAAATTTACCTTTATCCTAGCACCTCTGATAGTGTATCTATCAATAGCCTCAAGACGGATATATAGCCATACAACTCTGATTATAGGTCACAGCAGTGGTTCCCAGACAGTGACATGATAACATAAAGTGACAGCCACTTATGTTGTGTGAGGAACCCTCTATGAAGAATGCTATCTGTCCTGCAGCAACGAGCAGTGTCACAGTGTGCTTTTTCCTCGGCTATTGCGCTTTTGAATTTAAGTGAAATTTCGCAGCTACATACATTGTCGTTTAATTCACTTGGTCTTTAGCCTTGTGGCAAACACTCTAAGAAGCAATGCCGTTATATGTATAGGTAAATATAGATAGATATACAGAAAACAACACACAGCGGTGCATGCTCTTTATATTGTTGTTTGTATGAATTAACCACCCAAAATTTTAGTACAAATTGGAATTGATGATATATTTATACTCATATAGCCTTCTAAAAACTAGACATTCAGAAGGCTATCATCTCGGCTGAATTTATTGCATCATTCCAACACCAACTAGTCCCAAGTTTCAATACGTCTACATTCGTCGACCCCAATCCCGCATACAAGTCCTAAGTCCTTAGTCCTTCGAACATCTACAATTCTACTTTCAAACCTTTAAAAATCGAACTATATAAACAATTATCAATGGATATAACTATAGATACTGATCAAGCAACAATTCAGCTTAGAAAAACTTAGAATTGACGATATCTCCAAATTCGGACCGGTCCTGTTGTCCTGACGCCATCTGCTCGGCTCGGCTGCGCACAAACTTGTGCACGCCAGCACGCACCGCCTCTACAGCCGATTGCTCACTCTTCTTAGATGGCTGTGGTAACATTTGGTAATCGGAGGGGGGGTTTATGGACACCGACAAAAGTGGATGTGTGTGTGTGTGCATCAGTGTGTATGAGTGTGTACTATAAGGATTTGGAAATTGAAGGAATTTCAGTGAACAACGATAAAAGTATTGTGTGTGCATGAGTGATTGCACGAGTGTGTACTTTTCAGATTCAAAAATTGGAGGGATTTTGCTGCCAATACCACGTGTTTGACAATATCATATATATACCTATACATACATTTATAAACACAAATATATAAACATATATATATATATAGATACATATATATAATTGTATATATATGTCAAAATGTATATACATACATACATACATACATACATATACATATGTATATCCATATATATATATCAATACACACACACACGCACATACACACACACACACACATATATATATATATATGTATACATGTACACACACATACATACACACACACACACTCACATATATATATATATATAGAATATACGCAGAGGGCAGATAGAAGAGCACACGAATGTGACATGAATTACGCTTACCATGGCAGCCACCCCAGCGTATATATCTTGCACTTGGCGCTCTTTGAGCCATGATGGTCGTGCTACCGCGGGCACTTTATCGCCATCAACGTTGCCAATATTCGTAGCTGTCATTTGGAAAAGTCCTATAAAGAGGCCAGTTAAATCGAGAGTTAGGCCATATAAGTGGTGCGATGGTGACTGATGTAATAGCAGAAAGGTTTAGGAGATTAACTGATCGGCCTATATCATCATAACCATACTCTGGGCTGTCATCGGGAAGTAGACATACATATATAAGCACATACATAAACAATTTTTATTTATTTAAATACGTGTCTCTGGTCTCGACTACTGGTCGCCTTATATACCAACTGTCCATCCGGCATGCTTATTGCTAGGTGTGTACATGTGACTAAACAACCACAATAACCTAGTTTAGCCGTAGAGAGTGCACAGGGGATCTTGCAACCAATATACCCTGGTACCCAAGTCAGGAAATAAGGAACCGCCGAGTATTGTGTTATAAAAGGTACAGTACTATAGGCAGTAATTGCGTACAAATATAAGTGCAAATATTTGTGTATGTCAATTGCTTACTATTTCTAACCGGCTGCGATCAGCTTTGTACAGGTGATGGGTGCGCCGATATCCTTCTCGACATCAAAATAAGACTTGTAGGAAAGTGGTCCATATACGTCACTCAAACTTAGGAGGCGTTTACATACAAGGATATATAAAATATAGAAGCGTGTGGACTTGCACATACCAATGTATATACTCCCTACCAGCTTAGCTCAATTGTGTACAAACGATGCGTGCTAGTCAACATTCTCGACAACAAGCCCTTTTTCATAGAGCAGCTCGGTTATAAACTAAAGCCACCATACGGATACATATATATAGGAAGTACCAACATACGAATGCATATACTCCTTACCCGCTTCAATCAGCTGTGTACAAATGATGCGTGCTTCGGTAACCTTCTCGATTTCGGGGAAGAAGAAGTCACCGTGCTTGGTATTGAACCACAGGTACAAGTCCAAACGCATGTGTCGGTCAGACAGTGCGCTCATCGCCTGCGTGCGACAAAAGCGAGATACATTATGCATCGAGCAAAACTTCGTATTTATGAGCGTGGTTATGGGTTATATACATACATACATACACACACATATATATATATACATATATATACATATACACACACACACACATATATATATATATATATACATATACATACACACACATATATATATATATATACAAATATATATATATATATATATATATAGAATACTTATATAGATATATATATTATATATATATATGCACGCACACACATATATAGATATATATAAATATATATATATATATATATATGCACGCACACACATATATATATGTATCTTGTATATATATATTTATATATGTGTGTGTTTGTGTGCATTTAGAAGCTGAATCATACTTACTCAGTGACACATACAAGAGTACATGCA
This sequence comes from Sphaeroforma arctica JP610, assembly GCF_001186125.1. NCBI lineage: Eukaryota > Ichthyosporea > Ichthyophonida > Sphaeroforma > Sphaeroforma arctica. The sequence goes on from NW_014040040.1 coordinate 22,763, forward strand.
CTTGTGCGTTTACACATACCGTTGCATCGGTTGGAATAGCGCACTTTTCCAATTCAGCCATGTCGTCCGCAGGATACGGGACCACCTCCATATCACAGTAATTGCTCACATAGTGCTGTAAGATGTAACAAGAGTTAAAAATAAGCATTAGGTGAATGTATAACTCGACTTTGTTTAGTCTAAAGTGAGTATTAAATTGTGGTGTGTACTACGACATACAACACACATATACCAACATACAACTTACGTATTCACACACATACAGCACTCACACGCATACAACAACACACGTACAAACATACAGCAGATTTACTCACATATAAAACACACACGTACAAGCATAGTACATACGTACTCACACACATACAAACATACAACACACATAGCCACACACATGCACACACACTTACAAACATATGGTCATTGCAGACGGGATCGTCTGCATTGAGAGGTGCACATGTGTACTGCCACCGGTCCGTCATACCCAATTTCTCATTCGAGATTGGGTTCAGAAGTTTGGCAATCTGTGCGTTAGTTAAGTAGGAATTGAAAATAAACAATAGCAATATAGAATCAAATGAGATGAGGACGTGTTAATGTTTTGAGCGCGACGAAAAATTAGGTCGAGCAGTTTAGAAATCTAATATATATATATATATATATATATATCACAATATCACAATATATA
>NW_014040040.1:38013-42186 GCF_001186125.1 Sphaeroforma arctica JP610
TATATATATATATATATATATATATAATTATATATATTACATTTTACTATATAATATATATATTTCAATTTCTATTTGATATATACATATTTACCCCAAGACGAATCCATGCACGATTTGCCAGAGCTGATGCGGATTATATTTGAATTTCTTCATAGATCGAGATCATATTGTAAATAATCAAGAATGAGGAAAATTACGTGTGTGTAATATCCTTCCAATCAATGTCATCGTACAGAAAATTGGACGAATTAGTGGAGCAAATAGATCCAAAGGAGAAAATGGACGATGACGTGGCGGCGGTATGTGTTTAGTCTATTACTTCGATCTATGCTAATTCATGTATGCATCCACATAAAGTTATGTCAGCGATTTTTCATGTGTATGTTGATATGCTCATGTTAAACATGTATATGTGAGTGCTCAGATATGTACAAGTGCATATTAGTGCGTACTCGCATCTGACCATGTATAAGCGTATATATATATATATATATATATGTATATATATATGTATATATGTATGTAAGTATATATATATATATATATATATCCGTTATTTTTGCTGTGCCTTCACGGTAACTCGTTAGCCGTTGTAGATAGGATTACGCACTCAAGCATGTATGGCCTACACATAATACAAGTGGCTACGATGCTATAGGGTATTGTGACTATTTTGACATACACTAGTTCATACACTAGTACTTTTCTTTTTCGTTGAGTCAACTCAAATAACATTTGTTTCAAATTGGAAAGTTCGTCGCTATTGACGTGCTTTCTTATCACTGATTTGCAGCGGAATTCGATTTCATACAGTACCATATTCTTTGCATTCACTTAGTATTCTGTACTTATGTGAATACACATGTAGGGATAATTTAATCTATTGCACGCCTTTTATAGAATAACGCCCTTTGTATATAGTCTGTAATCTATCAATGCGTGAGTACATCAGGATGATTTAATTCTGCTCTTTCAATTTTTCATATGCATGTTAGATGACACCCTCTATATTGTAGTGCTTCAAGTAGCTGGTAGAAGTATATCAAATGTGGGAACACGCTCAGTTAACTAGTAAAACTCAAATTACATACGAACGAATATATATATATCCGCTGATACTGACTGAAGTTGTTTGCTTAATGTACAACAGTTTCTGTGCGAGTATGCAGAGGAGTTTATTGAAGATGTAACCCGATTATCGTGCATGGTGGCTAAGAATCGCCGATCAACCACTCTAGAGCCGTCAGACATCAGTGTCTGCCTACGTAAGTTCCTCCCTTGTCTCGTTCGCCTGTATATACATTGGTATACATAGAGCTCCCTATATATGTACGTATATTTGCTTGTAGTATATGTATATATATATATATATATATAAATATATATATATATATGAGTGTGTGTGTGTGTGTGTGGATATGAATCTATGTGGGTGTTTCTATGCATACATGTGAGCACATTTAGAAACATACCCGGAGGATGATGTTCATTTTAGCATTTGTTCCCTTCTTTTGTGTTCTTTTTGATCAAAGTGATTTTACAGGCTGGTGAGTTTGTGCTTCATGGTGTGAACCGTCTGAATAAGTCTGAGTTACCATCACGTAGAATAGTATTATCAAATGGGTTTAGCTTCTGTAAGTGTTTTGGGTTTCGTTCGCGTGCTGTACTTCGTGTATGTGCTTAAAACTGTGAATGTGTGATATTATATATAGTCTTGTCTCGCTGTGACGACGGCCCAATGAGCAGACAAGTATTACGCTATATAGAGCTCAATGTGAATCACGTAGTGCGAGTTAATTTTATCTTAAGCCTCCGATTGCATGATTTTGTATAGATACAAACATGTCTTTGTATATATTAAGTATAGCTGTATTTCATACGGTGTACAAATAAGATTGTCAATCACATTCTGATTGGACCATGCTGCTTGTAGCCAATGTTAAACCAGAGCATAGCACTATATATCATGCCCACAATTGTAGCCAATTGTATTTACACTCAGACACTCGGACATGTTTTTTTCTTCGAACAACTTATTTCTATTACACATGTATTGCTACATTCGGACACACCTAAACATACGTATTTCCTCGAATCAACTAATTCATTGTCATGTTTTCATAATTGTAAACAGGACGCAATTGGGGCTTGAATGTCCCAGGCGGCGGGGAGAAAGCGCTCCACACGCGACAAATGGTCACTGAGAACCACAAGCGTAGACTGGCAAACATATCCAAGTCCATCGCTCAGACACAGACCCAAGCTGCCAATGCACAGGCACAGGCGGACGCCAAAGCTGCTGCGAATACGAACGCGGAAGCGGAGGCCGAGACAGATAGTACTACAGCCACAGCCACAGCCACAGCTACGAACACCGCTACAACTCCTGGGAATGGTGCGGTTGCGGGAAGTACTGAGACGCCTAGTGTTATTGCAGGCGGGGATACGACTTCAAATACAGCGACAGGTACATCTGGTACTGCTGGTATAAGTACCGGGGTAGTAGAGAGTGGGGTCAGTAGTACGCAGACAGTGGCAGGGACAACGTCGAATATGGATGCGGGTGTGGAGGGTGCTGATAAGAGTGTTACCAATGGTGCTGGTGTGAGTGGCACTGGAGGTGCGACTGCTGGTATTGCAGGAGAGGCTGGCTCAACGCAGGCATCGGACCATATGCAGAGTTGAGTAGTGTTTAGAGCTTAATGAGTTGTGAACAGATACTCTGCATCATTGAGTAAGGATACAAACGCGGCTATTTGCAGAAATGATCGCTAAAAGTGGTGCGGACGTGTATGGCAGTGCTGGTGTGGCTGAGAGTGTGACCAGAGATATACGTTCAACGCAGACAACGGAGCATATACAGAGTTGAATAGATTATAGGGCTCGTGAAGTGTTGCGAACACACACGCTGAGTTATGAAGGTGATTGCTTGCTATCCAGAAATGCAAACACAGACGCCGTATCAATAACTAGACACCCGCGACAAGTTTCTGTTTCGAGTGGTATGAAGTGTGGCTGTGTATAACCCTCAAGTATACATACGCATAGCGTACCAATGACTAGACGGGTGTATGAGAATTTATTGAATACAACCGATCATCTTCAGATGTTGGCGCTATCCGGACCTCAAGCACACGTCGGTAGCAAATCAATTGAACAATTGTTTCGCCACTTATGGATCTTTTGTTGTATCGAGGAGTGCCCAGCGCTCCATGGAGTGCGGTTAGATACCTCGCATATACAGGCGAAATGCTGAAAATGGACAGTTCTATATGAATACCCACACCTTTGCTATGTGGAGTATGTTAAGCAGCGTCCATGGCTCAATGGAATGCTGTTAGATACTTCCCATGCAAATACAGAGATCGTATATCGACTGCTAGTGAGGGGGAAGGGGTGTTAGGACGGACTCTCATGGAACAACAGATCAACTGCAGGTTTCAGTGGTATTCTCATCCTATTGCATGTCGGTTGGAAACCATCCGTATGCGCAAGACAGATGGCGCAGCGATCAATCGATGCGCAATGGCGGAAGGAAACAGAGTACAAACACAATCGACAGATCACATGCAGGTAGATGATATGTGCTCTTTTACAGCTGTCACTATATCCGAGTTGGTTGGTGTTCGAGGCTCTTTGAGGTGAAACTAGATACTCTCCGCGCGAGCACAGACGGATATCGAACTATTGGTTAAAAACTGATTCCTGGAGAAGGAGATTGTTGACAGTCATGACGAATTTTATACTGTCGAGGGTGTAAATCCCAATATAACTTTAACATTGCCCCAGTAACCACTTGCGGGCCAATGGGTAGAAACTGGGTCCAACTGTAAGAGAAGGTTCACAGACTCATATGTGGATGAGAGTGAGGAGTGTAAAGATCTTCGCTTCATAACAACTGGCACTGCTAATTAGGGACGTGTCATAGTCGGAATGGGATAATTCAGGTTGCTAACCACGAGATCTGCATATCCACAGCAGTGATAGCTACACGTTCGGTGTGAATAAATTTACCAACGATGACAGATGTATGCTAGATCATTTCAGTTTCAAAGTAAGTGGTACACTGGCGTTTGGTATGATTAGTTCCCTAAACTCTGAGCATTTAGAATAACAATATAAAAACATCTATATCTATATCTATATATATATGTATATGAATAAATATTC
>NW_014040040.1:42206-56993 GCF_001186125.1 Sphaeroforma arctica JP610
AAATATATATATAATATGTTGCTAAGTCACTAATGTGTTTGATTACCTTTTTATAGTATTGTGAACGAAGGCAGAGAGTATATGCAAATACAGAGGTGTGCGTTGCCACGGTCCTGTAGAGGGGGTTGGCGTCCAAAGTGAGACGCCATACATTTGTCTACTAGTATATTGTATGCACATATTGTGAGCATATGTATGCGAGTGGCATAGGTAATCAGGGTTTGAAGTTCACGACAGCACCAATATTCGCTAATGAATGATATACTACGATTCAATTGTCCCATAGTGAAGTGTAGCAATCGAGCATAATAAAGCATGATAAATTCCCACAGCATCTGCATACAGACACCGTAGGCGATGTAGAATCATACAGATAGGTGCATACTGACGATGTGTGCACTCATAGAAAGCAAATGAAATGATGAAGTAGTTGGTATGGAGTCGGGTACAGTCAACACAACTGTTTGCATGCGGTAGATGAGGAGAATGTTGTGTACTTTGCTCATGAACCCGCAAAAGTGGCTGGTAATGCTCAGGCGTATTGGTTACGGGTGTTTGGTCACACAGTTGTGATGAGTACAAGCCATTTATACATTCTGAGGTAGCAAGGCATGATTATGGTGTGAATTTAGAGAAGTAGGGCACAAATATCACAGAGAAATACATGGACATGCTAAAGACCGTGGGCCATCTTTTTGAGATTAAACAAATATAGGTGAACGAATAAACTCACTAGCAGATCATACAAACGTGAGATATTGTGAGGCTGGTTATACGATCTCGTTGTCGTATAAAAATGCTGTAGTATGAGCTCTGGTGTGCATTTTTGATAATAAAATGACAGAGAATGCCAGGAAATCGCCGTAATGACAAGTCATAGTACCGACGTAAAAACTTGAGTTGTAGTTGTACATGTCACGTACACCACGAGTGCATATACTATTAGGTGTCAGAGAACACGAGGGTCATGATCTTTATTCGCACAGTTATTTGACAGATTGTTTAAATTAATCGGATTATCTTGCGAAACATTGTGGTATTTTGCAAGTCTATGCAGGATAAGCTAGCGATAGGCAGATCTATTGGTTACAATTTAACTGCTTGGAACACTGCACAGACCACATTGAATTCTGGTAGTTACCTACAGCAAATTTTGTTGGTCTCACTTAAACGGGTTGCTTCCGACTGTAGTCTTGACAACTCCTTGATATGTATAACATGCTCATATTAAGTAGGTATACACAATGCAGAAACTCAAGCGCGCCACCAGTTGATTTGAACACACTCAAGGCAACAGCCAAGCAGCCTCGTGCGAGGTATTTTTTTCCTCAAGACCATGGCCGGAGTATAACACTGGTCAATTTTAATCCACGTATATAGTCCTGCACACAGCAACTTGTTAGCGAGGCATAACTTTCCTATAGGCAAATAACGAAGTCCAATAGGCACTGTGCATTGTTGCCAACAACAATTAAATTGAAGTCAACTCATCTATCTAAACACTTATTTGCCACAATATAAAGATACCTTCTGATACGTAGAGTTTTGAAACTGCTGGGAATAGAGCTGTACCTCAACGTTTTGCGAGAAAAGACAACTACTTTGACAAAATCTGATTAAAAGTAGCTGTGGCGGATCGTGGCTTGCGTATCCAAACGGAAGTGAGTCCCTGCAACTTAGTAAGATTATGAAATACACCCACGCCGGTGCCTCTTTAATTGAACAGGATTTCTCTGTGGTTTACGGTGTTTGAATTTCGACCTTGCTGCATCGAAATCGTATATCAAGGAATGTTATCCACTGTGGAGCACAGAGAACAATGCAAACACATGAGCAGCAACTCATAGTTCTCTATAGGTGGTATGATAAAATATAATTAGATAATTTTATGGACAGTCAAACTCCACAGCCTCACACCGCATGCCTGAAGTGCTCTGTTCTATGCGTAGCGAATCAACTGTATTTCATTTCTACGATTCAGATGACTACACAGCAAATTTGCCTTGCTCACAGGTGCCAAAAGTCTGTTCGCATCGTGCGCAATATGGAGGGGAATGATATAAATGCCAGCAATTGTACAGCTGTATACGTGATTCACATCACATACTTGCCGTGAGTAACTATCCGAAGGCTGAAATCTCAGCTTTTAAATATTAAGATGGTCAGTGTATATTTGAGCGAAACCAACTCCAAAGCTGGTCCAGCACGAAGCGGCGCTGTACAAAATCTGCAAAAATCACAAGTGTTATTCTGGCCGTTTTATTACTGGCTGGTATCGTTTTGGGAGCTTTAGCCGCCACCGGCACTTTCTCGAGCTCGTCCTCGAGTGATGCTACCGCACAGGGGTCGGCATCGCATGAATCGCCCCCCATCGTATCTTCTGGGATACCTACTGCCACCGGGATTTTACCATCACCATCTGCCACTCCTCCGAAGATAAATCTGTCCGCGGAAGTGATCGCTTTGATGAAACCGCGGCTAGAGGTGCTAGAGAATTTGACGACATCTTGGACGGAGTGGAAAGCACAATGCGGCGACGGCATATGCGGTGACGGTGAACGGTGTCGCACATGTCCTCAGGACTGCCCATGCACAGCGATACCTGGAAATGGCGTGTGCGAAGATGGTGAGAACGGCATATCAGCTCCGGATGATTGCCTTAAAACTAATAGTGTGTGTGGGAATGGGATTTGTGAAGTTGGTAGCGATTTGGGATACCACAACTTCTATGAGACGCCGTATAACTGCCCTATCGATTGTCCACTTTTGGACGTGTGTGGTAACGGGGTTTGCGGCTCGACAGAGAGTTGTTTCAGGTGTCCATTGGATTGCGGTAATTGTGCACCTATATGTGGCGATGGAGAGTGTAGCGCAACCACTGGAGAAACATGTTCGACATGCGCAAGAGACTGTGGTTTGTGTGATCCAATCAGCAATGACATGATCTGTGCCTGGCCCAAAGAAACTAGTGGCACGACACCATTAGATTGCACACCCGCAATTATTCAGAATTGCATTGTTATGCCTTCCGGCGTCCTATATGCGACACTAGGAGGAGCTGTCCCCGAACAAGTTGTATTTGAAGATAGCGACTGTGAAAGCACAGAGACGTATCTGCCTAATGGGTGGAAAGTGGCTGACAACACTCACCACAGTAAGGACGCAGCAGCAACATATCCCTTTTCGACACCTTGCTTGGTTCTGAGCAACGGTACAGTGCTGCCTACCATAGGAAATAATGCATCTGACTGTCATCCAGTCCCTCTCGTGGGCACCACTCAAAGCGATCGAAGAGTTTCAGTGAAGTTCCTCGCTGAACTCTGCCCTGCAAGGATCTTGATAGAGCAAATTGACAGGTAGGAATATAGCTGCATTATGCTCGTTTGTTCGCTGGTACATTAATTATTACCTATCGTTAACCTTAACTAGTTGCTTTAATTCAGAACAGCGTGCTGAGTGCACCGGGATTCGTTGCTGTAGCATGCCCCGCGAACTGCAATGAGCATGGATCATGCGATCCAATTAACGGCAAATGCACATGCGACAGTCGATTTACAGGAACTGACTGCGGCCGCGTTATCGGCGATATATCTATTTCTGCAACTCATGAGAGTAAGTCCCAATCCAGTCGCATTCACAGCATACTTAAAAAGTATCAATTATACGAAATTGATTACTTTGTCTGTTACACATGGTTAATCAAAGCAGCAGAGGAAAGATTCAGACCCAAAAAAGGAATCAGGTGGCAGTGGTAATTACAGGATACGATCGACGAATCGCATGATGTCCCACTATACGATGTCGATTTCGATACGCCCGCTAGTAAAATAGCGTCTCTCCACGCAGCAGGTAAATTTGCGAGCTTGCAAATAGATGGACACGGTTAAGTTCTGAGAACTTCTGAGACGTTGCGTTTCTATATCAGTTCGGTGTGTAGTTCAATTTTTGTTCTATAGCTTTTAAATTGTGTTTGACAAGTACTTTATGTCGTGATCACAGGGCGAAAGGTGCTGTGCTATTTTTCGGCTGGAAGTTATGAGGATTGGAGAGCGGATCAGGCCTTGTTTCCTGATTTTATTAAAGGTGGACCTCTACTGTTTGGTACTGGTGATGTATTCAACGACGAGGCCTGGTTAGATCTGCGCCGAATTGATATTATCGGACCGATAATGATGGATCGCTTCGATGCTGCAAAGGCAAAGGGATGCGATGCATTGGAGTTGGACAATCCGGACATAATTATTCAGGAACATGGACTAGAGGTGGGTGTTTATATTTATCGGTTTTTTAATGTGATCACAACCTTTGATACCGCATGCATTCTTACCCCGTTCCGGTATATATGCTCTCTCCAAATACAGGGAAACATTGACCTGACTCTTCAGTTGCAGTTTGATAAGTGGTGTGTGAGACAGGCACATGCACGAGGCATGTCCGTAGCACTGAAGAATTCGAATGAATTCGCGTTCCTTCTGAGTGACACATACGATAAGGTGGTAAACGAGGAAGCCTTCATCAACGGAAATACTGATAATTATTGGCCCTTCCTCCACAGATAAGACAAACAACAAGGTGACATAGAGTCTACCATATTTCAAGCATCAAAGCGATGACAATGTCGTTTACATCGGCTCGGTAAAAATATAGCTGCACTCTTTGAAAACTTTCATCTGATATCCTTCAGCTACTGATCATTTTATTCGTTTCTTGGTACTCCTTCAAATGAGGACTCGAAAATATGATAGGAAACATACTGCGCATGCTGAGGCATTGAAACCGTTGTTAATTTGAATACTGTATCCGTGTTCCCTCCGAATACAGGGATAAGCCTGTGCTCAACACCGAATACTTCACGTCCAGATGCTTTTACTGTGACGCTGCCAAATCAATGGGTGTCTCTCAACGATCAAGAAAAGGCCGGGTCTAGGCAGCTGCATGGTGGATTGCACAATGAATATGCCCCTGAGTGTGACTTCTGTTTGCGATACTATCGGGTTCCACACAGCAGGTAGGGCCAAATTCCCCGCAAACGCAGACGGATGGTGCCCATTGACCTTGAACACGGACACTGCTGAATGCGCAGATGTCCGGTTTGCCGATTGCGAGCCATCGTACGGATATTAGTCCTTCGTACGGATATTAGTCCTGGGTTTATATTGGATAGAGTCAGGATATCCTATTGCAACTGAGTAATCTACATAATAAAATAAATTGACTGTTAGTTAGGTTGATACTATTTCAATCTTTGATGTTGTTTTGCAGTCGCTATCCTCTGATAGGACCTGGATATATTTATAGTCTTCGGGTTGGTAACGTCGGCTCGAAGTATATTGTATTTTAGGGCAGGTGGCGACCACTCCTCACAATTCGTTGCTCCGCGAGAGGGAGGTTTTCTCGATATATTCCTGAAGATACGTTTCAGATATTAAAGAACAGTACGATACGACGAAGGTATTTATGCTGTCAGGGTTCAGCTTGATGCTGTGGACGAACAGGATACTGTCGTCGAACAGAAATTCCGTAGTAATGCTGATTTGTACTAGTATTAGTTCTGCTTGCGACAACAAAAAATGTTATATAAATAGTCTTACATGCAAATTTGCAACAAATGCTGGCAGATATTCTTCGACCAAGGGTTGGGGAGGGATTGAGATTGCAAGGGGGTTGGTACTATGTTCACTCGGTGGTCTTTATTACCAGCTATGTTGCCGTTTGTGTGACACGTCGAATCCATCTTAAAGGATTGCAACAGTTTCATTGCTGTCTTTGCAAAAGTGACGTGAACTGTAACGGGCCATGACATCAAGGACACCAAACGGTGACATCTGGTGACAATGCACTGCTGATTGTGCCTATTACTTGCGTTAACGTAGCCGGTGCCCATGCGATACAAACCAATGAAGACAACTAAAAAGATAAAGGCAACTGATAAGGTCAGACCGGTAGAGCTTCCCCGGAGATGTATAATACGTAATAAATAAATAGTAGTTGATGAGAGTATACTATATATATATAAATAGAAATATATATATGTGTGTGTGTACAAAAATGTATGCATGTATGTAGTTAGTATAACATGCATGGATGTATATGTATGTGTGTAATACGAGTTTAGATCTAAGCATTCATATATGTACATATAAAGTTGTATATTGTGTGCAACATATAAACAATACTCGCGTTCTCCTAATCAGTCTGAACGTTTATAATATGGTGAATTCATTTTTTTATTAAAATTAGGTACTAGCTTACACTTCATTCCTTCAAAGGTCGGTTGTAGACTCCGTAATGGAGTTGGACTCTCGTGACTTTGACATCTTTCTCATCGCAAAAGCTCCCACAGCACCACTAACTACGACACAGGCAATACAAATACCTACCCAAGCACCAGTGGAGAGACCGTCATCGTCGCTAGAGGAGGAAGACGTTTGTTCCTCTGACGATGCCAGATCCTCTGATTGAGGGTAAGTATTTTGAGCTTTCGGTTCGTAGAATTCTCTCGGTTCTATGATGTTCCAAGTTCCATCTGATACAGTGGACAAGCAACCCATAAGCTCTGTGAAGGCAGTCAGGTCTCCTGCAACACTCACACCAGAGGTATCCCCGTTAGTTAGTGCAAGTATCATTGCCAGCTTGCTATCAGCCGTAAGGGTGACACGGGCAGTTGTAGGTAGTTCATCAACAGCAATCGAGACCAGGACGGCGTGAGATATGATTAGGTTAAACTTCTCGTTGGTATCTTTCACCTCCAAGTTAAGTGACAAACCATTGGACTTCTCGGCCTTTATGGGATCAATTATGATCTCCAAACTCTGCAACATCATCCATAAGGGCATTTGCAACAGGAACGATGCGTCCAAAGCAGGCTCAGGGTACGCCGATTTACCATGACGTAGCTCTTGAACACCCGTCAGCATGAAGTTTCGACGGATACCACTTTCTTCTGCATAGCCGATTTGCTCCATACAGTCCGCTTGAAGATATTTCGCATCCATATTCGAAGGATCGCTGAACACAGCCTGGTTCATACTCTCAGCACACCATCGGTAGTTACCATTATCATAATGCCATTGACCGCGCTTCATTACCGCCTCGATCCCACCCATGTCAGCTACAAATTGCTGGGCTCTCTCTACCGGGGGCAGACGCTGTAAAGCCGCGGGGTTACCATCCCACCAGCCAACGTAGAACTGATATACCTCCTTGGAGTTGTGTTTAAGGTGACCATAGTGACCACGTGTGTTAAAGTACGAGTCCAGGGACTTTGGCATTTGAATGGTCTCACTGATTTCTTCCATCCCGAATCCAAGATTGAGTAGGCGAACTGACTGATCATGTGTGAATTTGATGTAGTCGCGAGTCATGGTGAGATGCTCAACGACGGCCCCGTTACCAAACTTTGGCCAGTGGTGCTGACCGATCAACACTTGCACCCGATCACCATATCTCTGGAGGGTTTCTTGGATAGCCGTCGACCACTTCATTGTATCCCTGGCCTTCGCTCCTCGGAGTGTTAAAAAGTTATGTGTGGACATGACGGCATTCTCGCCAGTATTGAGCAACCCCCAGTCTTCAACCCACGAGTGCATTTCGGCGGGTGCCTCCGCACTCAAAGTGAGCATAAACTCGAACGTTACACCGGCAATGGTGTGTGTTTCGATGTCCTCTTTTATCTCGAGCGTGTCTGCAGCAAAAGTAAATACTGAGTTGGCTTGTGTGAACGCTAGACCAGCATGTATACTTGCGTTTTCATTAGCCGGTAGAAGATTGCCAAATTGCCACCATGCTCGTCTACCCATATTACCAATCACCATGTAGTTCTCAGATAATGCCTCTTCTGCAAAATTAAGAGGCGCAACAATCTGGATATTTCCTTGAGCCCAAATTTCATCATCCACTAGACCTAGCACCCCACCAAAGTGATCCATGTGGGAGTGGGTGTATACTACAGCGGCTAGTGTCAGATTCGCTCCCGTGTTTGGTCCTACCTCATTCAAATAGTAGTCGAATGCAGCTCTCGAAGTTGCTTTGGTGCCCAGAGGATCGAACACGATAAGACCGAGAGGTGCTTCAACTATGGTCATCACGGCCAAATCGAATCCACGGACTTGATACACCTTGTCCATAACTTTATATACTCCCACTCTGGACATCATCTGGGCCTGTTGCCAGGTAGACGGATTGACACTCTCTGGACACGGCTTGTCATTGCTAACCATCGCCAGAAAGGGGTCGGGATTCGATGCCACACTACCATTCTCGTCAACAACTTTAAGACTTTCCGGTGCTACTACAAATCCTCGGTCTACATTCTCAAAGACCGTGAAATCTGAAAAGTCAAGATTGACAACAGAGTCAGCGATTGATTGTTTCGTGAAGTCTGACGCAGGCTTGTAGGTGTCGTCTAGAGCGGCCGACGTCACACATATCACTGCAGCATGCAGTGCGTATGCGAACTTCATTCTCATTTAAGTCACAGTGTTGCTTTGCACTTCTGAACTTGATGAAAGTGTGTCTACAAAATAGGATCTCACTTCTATTTGTATATGCTATGGCCATATGAAATGACATATTTAGAATGCTGTTTGTTTTTCCATTTCTGACTATCAATAAGTTTTCTCTCTGGTCTCTCTCTATAAAGTAGACTATTTCACGCGCTGTTCCGCCGCCTACTTGTTATTGGTCCGTGTTCAATATATAGTATGTAGATGTCTGCTAGTAAATATAACCTTATTTGGCAATGAGTTTGAGAGTATTTTTTTAATTTTGGAATAGAAGGCTATGTTCAATATTTATCGATATTTTTTCAGGTAAGATATGCAAATTTGATTTCAATGTATTGGTTTAGCAGAATAGCAGGGTGCAAGGGCACTATAAAGAAATCAAATCAAATTTTAGTTTACTCCTATTGATTTGACTTGTCTTTATTTTTATCACTAAAAACATTTGAGTGTCTCCCAACTGTCCCAATTTCAAGAAGTCCCAAGTTCCCAAAAGGCAAAAAAAATACTTCAGAAAGCGCCCTTGATTTTTAGGCGTCGGGCCTTTCTCTCTAATTGTGTTGGCCCTGGCTTAACCTTGGGGCCTTTGGGAGTTGGGCCTTGGGCCTTCGAGCGCCTAGTTTGTGGGGCTTTAAATATCATATTAGGGACCAAGTTAATAGACCTATTTATAACTAAAAAATAAAGGGCGCGTATATAGTTTTGTTTTAAATAAAAATCCCAATATTCTCTTCATTTTTTTTGTATATCAATAAAATACTTGCATAAATGAATAGACTCTCGAGAGTCGAGAAGAATCCTGTATACAGAAGTTGGTAAATAACTAAATATTGAGGACCACCTCTTCAATAAATATTTACGGGATTTAGACTGCCGTATGGGAGTAGATATGAGCAAAATACTGCATAGCCTCCGACCCTCCGTCCTCCGACCTCCGGACTTCTCTACGAACAAATATTTTTTAGAAATATTTACAACCCACAATAATAGTCCTTACTCCTTACTTTAGAATTTAGTCACCAACTCTCCATTCTCCAGAGTCCAGGCTCCAACTATTCTCCCCCCACTCTCCAGAGGGGCCCAGTCTCTTCACACACTATAAGGCCAGTAGTCCACTCTCCCCAATCCTACTCTATATTTACCTCGTGCTCGCTACTATACTCTCTCTCTCTACTCTCTACTAGTAGTAGAGACTAGTAGAGAGTCTCTCTACTCTGGGCTGGTATGAGGTCGCCACATGTAGTCTGAAAAAAACAACATGTAAACGACCGTCGCGACGTGTCGTCTGAAACATGTCGTATGTCGTTTAGATTTATTACATACTGGACATGTTGACATACATACAGTCGTAAATTTTATTGTTTTTATTATTTTAGGGTTTATGAGATTTCATGCATTGGTCCCACTAAAAGCATAGCTATTTTAAAAATGTCCCTAAGAACTATATATACTTTTTTTTTTAAACAAGGTCCAGATAAAGAGCTCAACAGAAGTCCGATAATACACCTCAAACTCCTTATTCTGATTTCTAACTAGCCTTTTAAAAAATTTAGAAGGCTAAGTTTCTAATTCCAAATCGTCCATTCCCTCCTCTGGTTTCCAACCTCATTGTATTCCCCTGGATTCAAAATCGGAGCATTATATATATTTTTCAAATTTCCTAATACTGTCACATCCTGCTTTCCAACTACAGTGCTTTAGAAAATATACTATTTCTAAAACCTCGTTTATCCCCCCCCCCCCTAAAACCCTCATGTATCTCCTTCATAATTCGTATTTAGGTATTTATTCTATTTTGTTTTTGAAATAAAACTGCCCTTCTGCTCGTTTGTTTCTTTCCCTCTCAACTGACGCAAGCGGTAAAATACCATTTCAAAATTTATTAGCATTTGTACATAAAATATTTAAATAGCCTCCTAAAATGAACAATTTGTACTCTTTGTATTTTAAAAAACAAAAAGAAGATACCAAGTAAAACAACTAAATACTGTTTTGGATTCCGACAAAAAGTCAAAAACACACGAAAATATAATCAATGTGCCATCAAAATTCTGATTTGTCAGAATTGTAAAAATATGTATTTGTTTAAAAAAAACAATATGTAAAATATATGTAAATATAAAGAATATGTAAAAATATTTAAAAGCAAAAAAATCTGATCTGTGCCGACTGTGGGGACTGTGCCGCATAGACTTCTAACTCTAAGCGACCTGTTTGTTCGTATTTTTATGGTTTTTGTTTAAAAAAACTAATAACATTTTACAGTCAGTCCTCGACTCCTCGCTACATGACCCAGACCCAGTTTGTCACAGCCTAAAATGTGGACACCTAACAGGTGAACAACTGTTGGGGTCTTCTGATTGGCCGAAGGTTTACGGCAGGGAACGCAGTGGACAACCCTTTTCAAAAAGTGTATGACAATTTTTTTTAAATAGGACAAATATTTATTACCAAATACGGACAATTTGATTTTGAAAATTGATTTTGATTGAATGATTTGCATAGCCTATGTACTAAATAAAACATGATTTTGTTTTTTTGTTTTTTTTAATGATTTTGAGAATTCAGAATTGGGTCATATCCTGAGTTCGGAACTTCGGACAACGATAAGAGTAATATTCAGCCCAAAAAGGCATAAAATAAAAGACCATAAAAAAAGCATGGTTTTTATTGTCCTCAGAAATTTAAAAAATTATTTGATTCTAAATATTTGTTTTAGAAAAAATAAATTGTACAAAATGTGTATTTTTTTCTACTAAAAGTATCAGAAACCATTGGAGTACTCTGGAAGGCTGGTCCAAATCAGTGAATTGTGAGAGTGCCAACTGCCATGGCATATTTTTCTTCAAATGTTTATTGTTTCCATCGGATTTTCTTTTCTTTTCTTTTTAAAACAAATTTCTTTTTTTTTAAACAAACAATCAATGAACACAATGGCTGTATTTATGTGAAATAAATTGAACTTTTTTGGACTACCGATAATTTCATTTTTGCGGCCTTTTTTCTTCAATAATATATTTCGAAATGGGTCTGCGCGACTGCGACTCTGCGCTAAAAGTAAATTATCGATTTTCGCTAGTTATACAATAGTAAATTCATGTATCCATTTAATGACACTGTAAAGACCTAGCAGTTTACCACTAAACTACTTCAGCTTAGTTGTCTCGTACGGGCTTTTCTTATCAAACCGTGGTTTGCCCATTAGTTCCTCCAGATCTGCGTAATGGAGCGTCTCTTTTGCTAATAATTGTTGAGCGACCTACAACACAACATGACCAAGGCCGACAGAATGAGTGCTTCCAACAATAGAAGCTGCAAGTCAAGAGATATTAGAGAACTTTATAGGCCAGTATCAGCACTGCACGTATACATACTCAGCGGTAAAACCCCCCGCACTATGTTATATAGGGTAGATATCTATACAAACATGCATAACTCTCTACGAACAGATACACAAACATTTCTGTTCCTGAGCTGCCAATTTAAGAGAATGCCGTCAAAAGTGCAGGAGATATACGTGTGCACCCCTTGCGCTCGCGTCGATTGATAAAAAAATAACAGGTGAAAAGCCTACTAGCACGCGACTGCTGTGACGCCATTGGTACACACAAAAATGATCAACTCGGACCTACAACACCCACGCCCACACACGTCTATATAATAACATGAACATAAATATGACCACAAAAAATGTACAGGTCTACCACACACCTCGTCCACATCTTTTGAGTCATAGGCTACTTCAACACATATGCAGGCATATCAGTATACACCGGCTCTACCAGCTGTTATTTATCAGGCCTAATAGATAGTTGATTCAACACGCACACATATACGAACCCATCTTAAACCTGTTCAACCAGTTGATTGACATCAGTCATATCTGCACCCAACCGTGTGCTTAGTTACACACGTGCACAAGGTACAATGCCATCATGTACCTGCACAAACAGTCGTTTGCTATCAGCCACGTCCGCACGACACCGTGTGCGCAGCAACACACGTACACATCCATTTTTTTCTTGCCAGTCATAAGCTCCTCCAACACATATGCACGTACTATGTCACCACCCACCTGCTCAACCAGTTGTTTGTTCTCAATCATAAGCTGTTTGGCCCTCTGTGAGGCCTCGTCGACCAAGCGGCGCACCTCCTGGTCAATCTTATTCTGCATGTCATCACTATAGGACTGAAGTAATAATTAAGCACAACGAGACCATAGTAGTGAGAATGCGATACATGCTACCTACCTATTGCCCAAGTCATTTGTGGGAGAACTCCATTCTTTTTCCGCACGCCATCACTATAGGCTTAAATATTATTTGATACGGATGATGATATGATGAGGTAGCGGTAAACACCAGGCAATGTTATTCGCAGCCTATCACTATACGCTTATATTTTTGATTGGAACGAAGTATTGAGAACACTGTACCAGGTGTCCTGTTTAAGTGACCGATCGTGTTCTGAGGGCGGGCCACTATAGGCTTGAATTGATACCTAATATCGATTGACATGAAATGATGGAGAGCAATACAAGTTTAAATATCTGGCTTACTGTATAGTTGACCTATTATATTCGGCATACAGTCACTCTACGACTGTGATATTAGTATCAACGATGTAGCAAGGTCGCGCTATACACAGAAGTTACGCGGGTCAACTACAGACAATAAGGACTACTATTTAACTGGGTGGTGTGGTTGGTCAGCACCCATGAAAGGCCCGTGATGTGAACTGACTCAGGATATAATAGAAATACAGATCAACCATCCGAGGAAAAGAATCCGGATGTAAGCAAAGCACGATCGCTGTAGGTAAAATAAATGTTCGACTAGTACCGAACTATACAAGGCATCACTGTGAGCCTCTAGCGCACAATAAACTGAAGCGAAACTACCAACTCAGAAAGAACATACAATTACTAAGTTTGAAACTACCACACGCCGCCCACACGTGCTTGTGTACGGCATCCTAAGTCTATTGTATCTACACGACCACACGTGCTTGTGTACAGCATCCTAAGTCTATTGTATCTACACGAGCTTATGTACGGCATCCTGTATCTATTGTATCTACACGACCACACGTGCTTGTGTACAGCATCCTAAGTCTATTGTATCTACTCGACCACACGTGCTTGTGTATGGCATCCTATGTCTATTGTATCTACACGACCACACGTGCTTGTGTATGGCATCCTATGTCTATTGTATCTACACGACCACACGCGCTTGTGTGTTGCTTCCTAAGTCTATCGTATCTACACGACCACATGTGCTTGTGTATGGCCTCCTGTATCTATTGTATCTACACGACCACATGTGCTTGTGTATGGCATCCTATGTCTATTGTATCTACACGACCACATGTGCTTCTGTATGGCATCCTATGTCTATTGTATCTACACGACCACGCGTGCTTGTGTATGGCATCCTATGTCTATTGTATCTACATCACTACTCCAGGTGTAGTCGACAAAATTATACTATAGACACTTCAATTCATCAGGATAGAGATACCAACGCCAAGGAGTCAACAAGGACTGCTAGTACATACGACTATGGCCTGAATGTTTAATGATGCTCTGCATACACACTACTAACTGCCTGTGGTACACTACGGTACAAAATAAAAGAGCCACTGGAAGGTTTACCAAAACCATCATGATTTCACCTGGTATATACATACATACATACCCGCAATCGGTAGTCGCCTGCTTGTGGGATGTCATAGGAGAGCGCTCCGATAGTCGGACTCATGCCCCAAACGGTGACCATGCGATAGGCCATTTGAGTTACCCTCTGTAGATCATCAGTAGCGCTAGTACTGACCTTGCCTACAAATGAGAAAAGGTGCAAAGGTATGCATCATTAGGTAGAGTTGTGTGAGCATACGTGTGTACGTTGGTATATCCGCTCAGCGTCATCTGCGATAAGCCATTTAAATCGCCTACTGTGAATCATCGGTGGCTCTGGAACTATCTTTCCATACAAGACTTCCAGACTATGCATGAGGATATACGCACAAGTGCGACAAGTACCAGAAGAGTGCGAGATAATAGGCAAGCATGAGTGTGAAGACAAGTGCGAGGAGAGCAACGTGCATACAACGTCGCCAAGTGAATACTCATATATGTGATCCCTATGAATCATTGGTGAAACTGATACTAAACTACGTGATAAAGAGAGAGAGAGATATATATATATATATATATATATATATATATATATGTGTGTGTGTGTGTGTGTGTGTGTGTGTGTGTGTGTGTATGTAGTTAGTTAGT
>NW_014040040.1:61107-63988 GCF_001186125.1 Sphaeroforma arctica JP610
ATATTTGAATAAGTCCATATACGTTAAACCATACATACCGAGGGCACCAGATACTATATGTAGGAATATTTTTTAGGGTTAAACCCTAAACCCTAAAACCAGATACTATATGTAGGAATATGTACACATATACATATACCTAGTCAGAGAATAGTACAGTGTAAGAAAACGTATGCATACCTGTCACCATGGACACATACTTGGAGTGTATTTTAAATATAAATAAAATTCTGGACCTATCACTCCCACCATCTATCCAAACAGAACTCTACTCTCAAGTATACGAACGAAAATATATAAGTGCGCATCCATATGAGTACATACCGAATAATATGCAATGCAAACGCATACCTACTTCCATGCTCACATTTCCCATGTGTAGTTTGAAGACATCCCAACACCCGGGGCTCCCACTTCCACTAATAACGCAAACTTCAATATACCCTCATGTGTACCGATGTACATATATAAGTAGGCATACACATATGTATGTACTGAAGAACATACAATGCTGGTTCATACCTGTCTCCATGGTCAGGTTCTTCATATGTAGTTTAAAGATCTCCAAACGCCCGGGCCTATCCGGCAAGCCCACTTCTACCTGCCGATCAAACCGACCTGGTCGCAACAGGGCCTTGTCCAACGTATCCGGTCTGTGTGGACAAGAGTACGTTTATTTTTATAATAAACGTTACATACACGCGTAAACCACGCTAAGATATACACTGCATGCATGACTTCTGCAATGGTGTACATGCGTGAATCAAGCAATAAGCATAAAACATGAACGTCAAAAACACACTTAGTGTGTAATTGGTAATTAGTAGGATTGTCAATTGGTACAAATTGGTAATTAATAGGATTGTCAATTGGTTTTAAAGAACAATTAGTAGGATTGTCAATTGGTATTAATTGGTAATTAATAGGATTGTCAATTGGTTTTAAAGAATAATTAGTAGGATTGTCCATTCATATGAGTGAATGTAAGTGAGAGAGGATGTCGTAAGTTCAGAAACACCCACTCCCATCTGCCGGTCAAACAAACTTGGTCGTAACAGTGGTCTGTCGGCCGTATACGGTCTGAGTGAGTTGCACTGCATATGCGATGTACGTACGTATGTATATAGGACATGGAAGATGCGCCGAGTTTGGGGCACAAGCACGCCATACTTGAACGCATTCAACGACATGGTTATATGAGCAATTGCAAACCGGCATATTCAACTACAGGACTACGGATAGACGCTCCTGCTACAATAGAGTCCTGCCTCCTGCCTAGAATCCGGAAATTTCTAGCAGAAACAAAAACCTATTAGTAACCGCCTAATACTCTCGCCTGAGTTGCAGCTACGATCACCATGGCAACCACACGTCAAAGCAAACGACAGCCACACTGGTCACCGACGCAACAGGAACGACGTGGACGCAAACCTCAGACGCAATACGTTGCATCAGACGAATACGAGATATGCGGTGATGAATTCAACTATGTGCATCAGCTGATACTTTAAAATATTAATCTGATAATTTAAAATATTAAACTGATAATTTAAAATAATAAACTGATAAGTTAAAATAATAATTTGATAAGCTAAAATAATAAACTGATAATTTAAAATTTAATAAACTGATAATTTATAATAATAAACTGATAAGTTAAAATGATAAACTGATAATTCAAAATAATAAACTGATAAGATAAAATAATAAACTGATAAATTAAAATAATAAACTGGTTATTCGAAATGATAAACCAATAATTCAAAATAATAAACTGATAGATTCTCCTGCTACCGTACCCTCAATGCATTCACATATACATACGTACATGAAAAGAATAAATATACCTGTTGGTAGACGCTAGTACCACAATGCCTTCGGTGGTGTTGAACCCATCCATCTCTACCAGCAACTGATTGAGTGTGTTTTCTCGCTCACTATTGCCTCCCGCCGCACCCCCGCCGTCACGCGCCTTTCCGATTGCATCAATCTCGTCTATGTAAATGATAGCCGGTGCTCTGTTGCGTGCCTACAAGCATGCAGAAATTAAATTGTATATAAGTATGGATGTGTGTACACATACACGCATCGTGTATATATACTGTAGACATACGTTAACGTATCGATATTTTTTCTGTACATAGTATGGCCGATGATCTACTACTTATATATGAACAACCTGTGCATATACTTGATGAATTTGTGTACATCCATAGGAATTGTGTGAATGTCTTTGCGAAGTGAACATCATCTGCCATTGTGCCCATATACTGTGCATATACATTTACGTATCCATCTCGTCCCTATATAATAGTATAGTATAGTAGAGTCTGGTACAATAATGGCGGTACTCAGACCCATGCCTCAAATATGTGAAGCGTATTAAGGCATATGAATGAGCACACACTGACGCGTATTGTGCACATGCATAAATATAGTGAACGTTTTTAAAGATATACTGCGTTCATGTATACGGCCGGTGCTCTGCTCCGCGCTTAGAAGTAGGTAGAAATAACGTATACATATGAGTGTATGCACAATTCTCGCAAGTTTACAAATATACGCGTGGTCAACAAGTTCGGGACTTGTGTGCATAACATATACGTTCATTCATCAATCGCGCCTATGTATACAATAGCCCGCCCGCCCAGTTCTGTGTTTAGGATTATAAAGGGAACAAGTTAGATATCATACATATGTAAAAGTGTGTGTTCTGTACGCAAAAAACTAGTACGCACATATGTATCATTGTACCTTTTGTACATATAAATGCATCTTCGGCATCAGTTTCGCTATGTTTACTGAATGGAATTTGATCACGGAACGTATGTATACAATTTTTTTATGTTCAATGGACTCGTCTACTATATATATAAATTTA
>NW_014040039.1:0-14435 GCF_001186125.1 Sphaeroforma arctica JP610
TGTCAGCTAGCTATGTTATGCCAAGAGCTTACCTACAACTTCAGTAAAGCTGTGCTGTCAAATGTCCGAGTGTCATATTGTTGGAATGTCCGAATGGTTGTTATTGTGAAGAATGGATTCATCTGATAAACATCCGTCATCGGCATCAGTTTGATCGAAATACACATATTTATGTATAATTTACATATATGATTGATAACGTACAAAATATATATAAACAAATAAATATGATACCGGGGAGAATGGGGTGACAGGTGACAGGTGACTGGGTCAGTAGGGACAGACCGACAGACACGAAAGTCAAAATTTGAGTTCCCTCATCCCTGTCTGACTGAAGGCTGACACTCGTGACAGGCTGACCGACTACTCACTACAGCCTTCCATAGGGAATTAAATATTTATTAGTAGCCCCCCCCCCTGAAAATGAAACAGAACATTCTTATTTATATAAATATACTAACCCGCCAAATTACACCAATGGGATATTGATACGCTACCAGGCCAACGAGAGGCGGGATCGTGGAACAAAAGCTCTCTGGGCCTGGGCCCTGGGGACGCCCTGGGGCCCCTGGGGACCGCTGGCTCTGGGTCTAAAACTGCAAATATGTTCTGTATTGGTGTTTTTCCACATAGTTATGTATCATTCGCAAGTATCCCACATCTAAATACCTTCAATCATGATTAGACGCACATGAACCGGACGGGACTTTGCCATCCTGAGCGATACCCGTACAACTCAATTCTTAAATCTGGGCTACGTATCTAGTTGAATACTTCTCGTATAGCACAGAAGATGCGTATCCATGATCGTTCCGATCCAAATGACAGTTTATATGTGAGTGATAGTGATTACTGTGAGTCTTGTGATTCACCCATCCCGGACCCCCTGGCACACGCTCTACGTATTGCGAAAGCCGAAAACGCGATTTCATTAGACACGCCAAGTAACAAATCACCTGACAATTATGATAACGGTGCAAAGAGTTTAGAAACCATGTCGAATGATCATGCCCTACGCCCACGCAGTCGTGCGCGTTCGATTGCACACCAACCACACACCGACTCAGCTAACCGTGACATATCTAAAATTTCGCGAGAGGGAAATATCACAGTAGGCACAGACACAAAGATAGCGGCACACGAAAGTGTGGATGACACTGATGATAATGCGACGGACTGGTCTGTGTTCTGGGTGCCCACAACTAAGGATATACTTGCAATTAGAGACCATGCTGGGGCGGGCATGGTGTCAGAACCATACTTGCGCACACTGCGTCAAGTGGCGAAGAGCAGTAGAAAATTCGCCGAACAGTTCAGGCCGTATATCGGTTGTGTCTTTGACGAGACTACGGGCATGCCTATAAGCGGGAAACACACTCTGGATACGGGGGAGTTGGACGGAAGGGGTTGCGATGGCTACGTGTACTTCACCACAGATTCCAAACCAGTAAAGAAGGTGAAGGAAAATGGCAACGTCCTGGTGGTCGTGCGCGGACTCCTTGGTGTGTATAAACGTGTGTGCTGCTCCTGGTGTCTGCTACTATGAATTACTGTGGCTTTGGTTTTACGGTGTGTCTGAGCTCGGATTTATCGGGTGGTTGGCAGGTATAAGTACGGAGCTTCTTACTATGATTGGGCTTGAGTATGCATCTGGATCCTTGTATTTATTTGATTGCTCATTTGAGAATTCTGTGTAGCTTTTCGAGTACGGTGCGGGTTAGTATTTTGTGTCAAGCTGTGTACAAACCGTAAGTACAGTACTTCATACACTGTGAATCGTGTCAATGCTGAGTTGACCAGTGGTTGTGTGATATTCACTGAATCTTTTGTGTTATATACGGTATCTCGTGTGTCTCCGTGCTACACATCCTTATTACAGTTAGCATAGCTTATATTTAATGACGATTATTCGTGGTGCAGTGTCAAGTGCTACGCTTCGCAAAACTGAGAGTTGGAGTACTCTGCAATAAGTGTAATCCTTTGTTTTTGGGATTAGAATAATTAACCATAGTATTATATCAACAAGCCCCTTTTTGTCGGTTACTTCAATAAATGAGCAAATCATTGTGCTTGTGCATTGTTGAGCATAGCTTTAGTTTGCGCACACACGACTATGCGGGTTTGCGGTCGATTGTATGATATGTCTGTTATGGTCAGAAAACGTCATGTGAGCTGAGTTGATATATGCGTACCCACTGGGCAGGCGATGAGAAAGTCACACTGACGGTATGTCGGCTTACGGGCAACCGCATGTATCCGGACATCATGGAGATGGATGGTGTGAGAGGCTCATGGGGTGTCAATGTTCTCGCCAGTACGTATGCATGCCCCGAGGATATCGAAGTGCTGCAGGCGCTTTTGGTGGAGGTGAGTGAGTTTTGTCGCTACGCGGTATGTTCTTTAAAGTCAATACCAGACTGTACATATGCTGCGATGCTCTATCCGATTCCAAGTGACCGCTCCTACTCAGATCTTACGACCGATGCTGGTTTAAAAGTGTTATAGACCGACAGATTTGTGTATCGCAGCAGCGTTAGCGCCAGTGAAAATGGATTGACGTCCGTTGTTTGATTTTAAAAGCGGCCATCTAAGTTCGCCGACATATGTAAATCGTCCACTATTGTTCGCAGACAGTACGTACTCGTTGTTCTACTGCTTGTATAGTCAGATGTACAATTTGAAAAGTCACTCTCGGCCTCACCTCCGCTGTTTGATGCACGTTTCTGCGCTCTGTACTGCACCCTGCTATGTATGTCGTTTGAAGCCGACATTGTTCTGGCAATGGCGGTTGCTGTTTGTACTGGTAATACGGGGTGCTATCTGTATTAAACTTTAACGGGTCTATGATTCGTACAGGACAATAAATGTTTTCCCTTAAAGCCAGTGCTGTATCCTGCGGAATGCCGTGCGCGGCTCATCGAATCAATGGCGACAGCGACTGAGGGCCTTTCCCCTGTTAGGGCTTTCTTGAAGATCCGTATGTGAACTGTGTTGAGGAACATGCACGCACTAATCTTCTCAAACGTAGCATTGCCAAAGCGATGACTCAGTTCGTTTGTCACTAGCTTGTATATAAAATCACGTCAAAAAAAATTGTATAACTGATGTCCACAGGGATTCGCAGTCGTGCGACCGTTAAAAAAAAGTTATGTACCCTTATTCCCAATCATTTATTAGCAGAAGGCAGTAGGACCAAGCTTGAACCGCTGCGCTGATATTGCATTTCATGCGTAGCATCACGGCATTGACTGTACCCTATCAAATCACGCTTCAACCTCACTGTATGCCTTATGTGTGCACTTCTCATCCTGTATCACACAGATGGTCTTGCAAGTCATGTGAATGTGCTCGGCCAAGACGAGATGGAGCGAACACAAGGCGATATGGTTGGCGACGGAACGTTTGGAGCCGTATACAGGCTAAACGATAGCCCCAATCATGTGCTGAAAATGTTCAAGACAGAGTGTAATGCCGAGGACCGTTTGAATGAGATCATGTGTCTGGGGTAAGATGCGGGTTATACTTATCTTTCTGCCAATTGGCTTCTTTTTATATACTGATAAAACTAGTTTTTTCCGTCGCTGCTTGTACTATCAATAAGACCTCCTATAAATCTGTCACCAAACCTGAACCCGGAGTACTTTCTAGAAAACAACGGAGCTATGACCCGCCTATAACTGAGGTTCTTGTACAGACTGCCGAATACCGTAGTCCTCTATCTTTGTTATAATCCAACGAGCCCCGCCCGTTGAGTCATATCACCACTTAGCTGCTACCTATCCCTGTTTTTAACATCTACACTGTGCTATAATTGACACGCACGAAAAGTCCTTAATATATATAGCATGCAAGGTGATGTCCACGCGAAGCAATGACATCCAAGCCATTCCACTGTAAATCCATGTGCTTATCTGTATTTAGAGCTCTGCAAGGGGTTGAGAGCGTTCCGAAATTGTTCGCTGTAGTTGAAGCGCAGTTCGACGGTGATAAAGATACAGATATAGAGGAAGGTCTGCACTTCATAGGCTACGTTTGCACCAGGTAAGATACTAATTTGGGGCATCGTGTATGCTGAGCAAGAACGCGACTCGTGCATTCCACATGTGCATAGATATAGTGATAAGTGGTATAATAACCTCTACTTCGTGTGGGGCTGTAGAATTCATGCTCTTGTTCCTCTATTGGGCATAGTCTAAGGATACTAATGGGGGTAACAAACCCCTGGGCGTGTTTCGCGGCAGCATGTGTGCTGCGTGTTTACATCAGTGATATTCAATTCGTGTACTTCGCAACGTACTATTGTGAGTTACACCGGCGATGAGACACCAAATGGAAGGAACATGTGTTGTAATTCTAAAAGAATGCCCTAAGATCATCTACGTTTCCGTTTGTGTTTGACTTTTTATCATCAATAATTAAGCGCTTCTCTTACCCAAATTGTACTAACAATTATACTTACCGATCTTTATTTATTTTTTTAATTTTCAGATATGATTATACACTATTAGACTATCACAAAGAGAATCCAAATGCGGCCGATGTATATAGCTTGATAACCGGACTGGTAATCTCTCTGCGAGACATTCACAGGCAAAGGATCTGCCATCTGGACCTGTGCGACCGAAACGTCATGGTAACCCGGCCTCCAGCACACAAGCCTGGTATGTTCTTGTATTTACTTACACATTGATATGTATGGGTTAGGTCTGCGTGTAGTTGTCAAGCCTGGTAAGTTCATGTAAATACTCGCATATTGGTAAGTATAGGGTGAGCGTGTATATGTATATTAAACCTGCTAAATTCATGTAAAAACTCGCATATTGATATACATGGGTAGGTGTGGGTGTGTCCCAAGCATGGTATTTCTCGTACTCTTTGCACGCACTCGCGCCGGATCGTGTATCCTGAAACAGCGTGCGTATACAGAAGTACAGTTGGAATGCTATCTTATTCAGCCGAAGGTATACGTCGCCCGTACACGTCTACAGTGTCATGAAGTTGTAGAGCAACAATATGGCTTATCGCTTTCCACTTTCTTCATGCATGTCAATTAACTCAGCGCCATTCACCCATCTTAGGGGATTCAATGGGTCAGTGTCCTCAGTTCTATGCTCATTTATTTTTCATTTTTGACTTGCTTGCCTTGTCTAGGTACTACGTCTAAGCTTGAGGTGTCTATCATTGACTTCGCGGGAGCCTGTTTACTGCCGGAATCGATGCTCTTCTTGCCGAACCCGCTTATCGCCAAATGCACCTACCGCCCGCCAGAGATCTTTAAGGCGCGCAATATCAAGGCCGGCGAAAAGACTGGTATCTTGCCATTCACCCAAGCACACCCTGTGAGTGCACCTCGTAATCGTAGTATGCAGGCAAATGGAAGCTCGCCAGCGAATGATAGTTCAAAGAAAAATCTCTCTGCACCACAAACACGCAGACAATCACAATCGCCGACCAGATCACGTTCACAGTCGCAGAATAAGGAGCCTGTCGCAGCTGTCGATAACGTTGCCGAGAGTAAAAAGTGCGGAGTAAGCGGGTCCTCTAAAACTTGGGTGGGCTATGTTGAAATCACCGACGAATCCTCATCAGAGTCGGAAGAGTCGACCGACGAGAAGAAGAGCAACAAACAACGATTAGTCGACGGACGTAAACTGGATGTGTGGGGGTTGGGGGTGATCTTTACCGAAATTTTGACACGTGGAATTAAGGCCTGGGGAGGTACCTTCGATGCCACGAGACTCAACCAGATTGTTAGCAGTGAGAAAGCCATCAAGCGTTATATCGAGGAAAGTGTGGAGGGGTCAACTTGGCGCGAATTGTTGGGTAGTTGTTTGGCTGTGAAACCGTCGAGGCGGTGGCTATGTGATGAAATACTCGACTACATGAAAGAGAATAGAGATAACCTGATGGAGGAGTTGAAAGGGTAGGTTTTTTTTCAGTCAAGTGGTAGTTGTCTGAGAAATATGGATTATGATTGCGTGCTGTTCTTTGTATACCTTACTCGTCCTCAGGCGCTGCAATACTTACTATACTTTGTGTACTAGAAATGGTTTTAGGGGCTTGTGCTCGGGATCATTGATGCTAGCTAGTTTCAAGGTGTTTGAAACATATGCAATAGATGTTAGGGCGGTGACCTTCGCGTCGCATTGGCTCGCTGTTGTCCGCTATAGTAAATGCTGGGTGAGCATCCATCGCAACACACACTTACATGTCCAGTGAAAATGTACTATGGCGCAGTCAAGTGTGTATGCGATATTATCGGATCTGTTATGTTCAGTTGGGATCCATTACGAGTTTTCAAGCTGCTATCTCATTCTTTCGATTGCTCTTTGTGCATTCTATTTTCATATTGCAACATAATTTAGATTACCCGTCAAAAGTGGAGCGAGAACGAAGAAGAGTCGACAGCTTGACAAATACCAAGACACGAGCATGTTGAATCCGAAACCGCGCAAGGTATTATGATGTCTGAAACAAGTATGAATTTACTCCACTATGTACCCGCTCTTAAAACTTTATAGAAGCTCATGTGTCGCCTATCGACTGCTTGGCTATCCAAAGCAATTAGGAAAGTCGCCATCGTTGTGAGAATCTTTGCGTGAAAATTGGTTTGCACATTTCATTAAAGCTGTATGAAATACTTTTCTCTCTATATCATATCTATCGGCCGAAACTGCGGGTCATCAATAATACTGAACAAGCAAGCGCGCTACAGTTTGTCAATCCTTTCTATGTTGCATTTCCGCTCATCACTGTAGTCATGATTGCAGTTGAAGTGTATCGCAGATTAATGATTCCTCCAAACAATTGATTTCGTATAAATGAAGCTCGCCAAACAAGAACCAGTTGGTAGAAGTACTAGGAGGAGAGGCAACGACCCAAATAATCATCCCGAGAAGTCGTCCAAACCAACTATGCGCACTATAAAGTCTCCCGGCTCGGCAACGGGAGGAAGAATTTATCCCCTACCTGTTCCCCTCACGTGTCTGGAACCTGAGCACTATATGATTATCCGCAAGTTAAGTAAACCGCGGTATACAGATAATCGCATTCAGATCTCCGAGGAACACATAATTGGTTCAAATGGGCCGGTGGGAGTAGATAGAAATCTCAATGGTGGAGACGGTGGGCCATGGAAACCCGCAAGAGGAAGAGCCCGTGAGCACAAACAAACCGTAAACTACGAACGGCTGCATGATCCTGTACCGCGAGCCGGGCGATTAGAACAACCCGCTCAATCCGAAGCCTACAATGATATGACTAGCGAAGAGGATGAGGAAATGGTTGACGCTGGAGGGGATGAAGACGAAAGGAGGAGGAGTTTTCAATTGCTCAAGCATATTGCGCAATGGAAGGCGGCAAAGGCAGAAAAGAGAGCGAGAAGTACTCAATTGGGGTCCGATGCAGAAGGTGGTGGCAGCGCGACTCTTCAAGAAAACAAAGCATCACACAATACGTATAAAATTACGTCGACAATTGGTATGCCCATTACTGTGAAACTTCGAACTGCTGTTGCTGGATTGTTTCTTTTAGCAACCTGAGTTATTTGTGATGGGGACTGTGACTAGTTAGGTAGAACCTTCTTGAAGGCTTTCTTCACAACATATCATACCCCCAAAAACGACCATCACTTATATGCAGCCGAAATCTCCGAGTAGTTGTATGATCTATACTGTAGTGGGGGTCGACTTAATGACTTGCATACTGGATTGTCTGTTCTGCAAGCGACGATCCTTTTTGCGTATTTGTCTCGCAAAAAGTTACTAAATCTATTTTCTTATCACTTGGCTATGCATTCCTCACAGGTACGCGAGCAAACGAAAAGCCCGCGCCTTTAGCTGATAACGGTGTTCCAGTGTCGCTGCCGCCGCCAGCTGCACCTTTAGTTTTGCCAAGTAACTGGCAATGCGCCCGATCTAGTAAGAATCCACATACAAATACAAATCAACTATTAGAAAACACGAATTTTCCAGTACGAGATGTGCTGGGGCAAAATCGCTTGGATATGCATAACCATGCTCCTATGAACGATCACTACTCGCAGGCACGAAAACAGCCTGTTGTGGATCCGGACATGCCGCCAATGCGCCAAGTAAAAGGAAGAACGATCGGCCAGAACCATTCCGATTCCGATTCCCAAAATATCAATCAAAATCGACGTGATGCCGCAATTCATTCCACCCCGTTGCTAGGGCAGCAGGCCTATCTCAACCCCACGAGGCAGACTGTTGTGGTGGATTATAAAAGTACAAAGACAGAACCCACGAAGAAGATTATGCACGGTTATAGTAGCACACAGACAGAACCAACGGAGACAGTTCTGGGCGTGTATAAAAGCGTAAATGGGTATCGAAAATCACCTGCACAGCCAGTCACACAAACCAGCTCAAGTGTCGCTGCGTTGACACAGAACTCTCAAGCATGTGTATATTCCGGGACAATCGTAAGGCCGCCCGCCCATAAGCCTACTTCAGTACCTCAACAGCCCTATAGCCATGTCTCGAAGGTGACGCACAAGGGAGAACTCATGCAGCGTCCACCGACGAGTCAGCCGTCAACAGGTCATCCGCCGCCACAGCCGCACGTTATGTCTGCGCCATCGATCCACACGTATGGGATTATACCAACTCAGTTCAATAGATCTGCCACCCAAATTAGAAACTCTGTTAATACCCACATACAGCGGTATCAGCAGCAAGGCCTGCCACGCACGGGCCACCCTCATGGCCCAGCTGAAGGAACTGGATAACAGTCATGAAATCATTAGAAAACTAAAGTCCACCATATCACTTAATTTTGGAGTCATTGGTGGCCTATCGACCTGGCTCTCATGTTTACCAACTTACAATAGTTTCGGTACAAGTTGAAAATATACGAGGTTTCGTTACAAGTTGAAAACATATGAGGTATTGATCCAGCTGCAAACGACCTCCTCGTGGGTATTGGTTTCGATCTGATGAGATACCCAAAATGCGACAATGTCCCATAGTCCAGACAATATATGGAAATGCAGATCTATACGAATGTGGCGGTATTAATGCCTTGTGGGGCTGATCTGCTCGTGGAGCCACTTCACGAGTTGAGAAAATAAAATTGCAGACCAAAAAAAAAGTTGATTCCTTGCGTGATCAAAATCATGGGATGTATTGTGCTCTGAATTTTACTAGCTCGACTGAAGTTTAACGAGCGTGATACTTTAGCGACTGCATGTACACACGTGCCGATTTTCCTATTGTCAAGTGTTGCGCGTACATTTGACATGGTCAAAATAAGTCTGCTCGTCGGGCGACTACACTATTGTAGCTGAGTTGTCAGACAGAACGTGATATCGTGTTCGAAACTGTAGAAGAATGGACCTCGATAGTTAGCAATAATGCTACTTTCAGTATGTGGCGAGATACTATAAAAGATGATAAATCCAGTCGCGTTTTCAGTGGCCTTACTTCATTTATAAATGATATTGAATACTCAAAATTTGTATTAATTCTCACAGAAACACACACATACTAAAAGTATAAAACAGCTATTCTGATACATATACACCTATGTATTCACTTATTTTTCGACATGACCTTGCATGTGGTTTATTGTACATATTGAGGATCTTCCTTCAAAGATATATATATCAAATTTAGTTTACGATCTATTCAGTAACCAACAATCAATGCTTATATGCCGGCGAAGTCAGTTGCCGCCATATCGTTCGCGCACTAACCAGTGATATACCTTGGTCTTAAGCACAATACTCTTTGGTCCTCAAACTGTTCAAAAGTTCAAACCATTGAACCTATAAGGTGCTATCATAAGCGGTTCAGAAATCATAGGAACAATGACCCGTACCTAGCAGTCATGGGTGATAACTGCAACATTGTTTTCAAATATGAAATGACCAAACTCAATTTTGGTTCTTGTTCAAGAAACAGCTGTAACAGGTAATTTTTATCCTTGTTTCTTAAGTAAAAAGAATGTCAGATGAAATTACGGGTCCAAATAGTAGATAGGATATAAAATACTATACATATTGTATCAGGCAATGCTTGGCTCTTTTTCAACACTAGAAAACCAAGAAGGATCATCTGCAATTCGTATTTGAATTACGCATTGACATTGCCTTCTCCCGGATGATTTT
The DNA here is from genome assembly GCF_001186125.1 of Sphaeroforma arctica JP610. Classification (NCBI taxonomy): domain Eukaryota; class Ichthyosporea; order Ichthyophonida; genus Sphaeroforma; species Sphaeroforma arctica. The sequence goes on from NW_014040039.1 coordinate 10,130, forward strand.
TTTCGGCAGGCTCAAAAATTGCCCTGATCCGAGCTATATTCTATACCACCCGCACGATTAAATCCTATTTTCACAAATCATGTGGACGCCTATACTGAAAAATAGAGCGGAACAGATATATGTGCCTAGCTATTACGCAGCCAAACAAAAATTGAAAATAAATTCATACGCACAGACAACTATTTACGAAGTTACATGGGCCGTGCGAGGGTATTCAAATGTATTGCATTGCTGTATAGAAACAAATGATCCTAAGAACCAACCCACGGAAGGAAAGAATATCTCAACCGGCCACAAGCAGCTTAAATTCAGTCTTGAACAACTTCTGGATTAGGCCAGGTCAGGAAGTAATCATGCCCAGTAGAAGTATCGACTGAGCCAGCAGGCCGCCGTTCATGGCTATGTCGCACGGCTGCTTAATGACTTAGCCGGATAAATTGGAAATCGGTCAAAAATACGATGTGAACCCCATGATTGCGTCCGCCGCTTGTCAAGATTTTGTTGAAATTGAAATCAAGCTTAATTTCGGTAATCCACCCGACTCCTGTTCCTCCGCCCCAACATTCCATCGCGAAAGTAACATCAGCAGTCTCTAGTCACGAAAAATACATTTTGCAATTTCCATTGAGCCCCGCTAAGAAGTATTGTATCGACACAAATCGCGACATTGCTTATAGATGCAATCAGTATTGGTCATTTTATATACAATTGAGTTCAAACAAACAACGACCGACAACAATGGAGGAAGTATAACTAGTCCACTTAATTTAGCCCAACATCATTGTGCGACAGCATAGGTCACCTCAAGGTGAAGGTCACGTTGAAATATCGGTTTAAATCGAGACTTGCTTCTATACATGAACCAAATTCCACAAAGAAATATGGTAACGACACAAGTCTAGCCATTGCTTGTAGATATAAGCAGTCTTGGGTCTTTATATACAAATGAGTTCAAACAAATACTGACCGACAACAATAGAGTAAGTATAGCTGGACTACTAATACTCCAGGCCAACATCATTGTGCGACAGCATACGTCACCTAAAGGTGAAGGTCAAGTAGGAATTTGGGTTCAAATCGAGGTTTGCACCGAACCAGATATGCGTTCGTCTATAAAAATTTAAAACGCCTTTGACTTGTGACTCATACGCTCGATTCGTCTGGCGATCACAAGATTGAGCCGTATGATGTAGTATTGAATACAGAATTCAATCTAAAAGCAAAAGCACATGGAGTAGTGCGCTGTTTCAAAACGCCTCCCATATATCAACCATATAACAAATTCGTACTATAGTATAGAAAGGTAAAGCAATTGATAGCCAACAACAATATGTACCTTATGTTTAGCAGAAACACGTATCTATTACTGACACATACAACTTCCCCTTCTCCTATATTCAATGACCAATGTTCAGAGCGACACTAGCTTTCGTTGCTAAAATACTAAATGATCTATAAAGATATTAGCAATAGTATATGACTATGGCATTGAACGCGATGTACAGGATTTGCTTTTTGTCTATTTCAACCGATAAGACAATGATGAACGAACATGAATACTCCCTAATAATTGGCGAGATCAATTACGAGTGATGTTTGAAACAGAACTAAAAAAATGTTAACTCTAGATCTCAATAAAAAAACATCGAACGCGAGCCAACGGAAATTAAATATATAGAACAATTTAATTCTCGCGAAAGTTATAACAAACGAGTAAATCTTATTTGTCCGTCCATCTCAGCACCATCGGGTACACCACAGTCTGTAGGTACTTAAAGGAACGGTTATTTTTCTACCTTAGTCTAAAATACCGTCATCGGGTTCCGTATTTTTAAGTGATGCGATCTGCTATAGATTTGAGCCTAGCAAGCAAAAGATACTCGAATTTAGATTCCATATTTGTTGTTAAAACATACTTTTAGACTCTTCGCCAAAACTTCAAATCGACAATACCACAACCTTGCTTTCCACTTCAGCACAAGAAGATTAGTCTCAGAGAACCTACAGTTGCTTCAACCATGGACAACTTCAGATGTGAAAAAAGAGTTTAGCTGAAAAGGCTAAAAAGGAAGCTGATGCGCGTAGGGCTGCAAATCTTAAGCGCATGCTGAAGAACAGACGAAGGAACAAGAGGATAAGAAAGCAGTAGAAGACTTTAAAAAAGCCGAGCTATAGAGAATTCCTTTGTCCCCTTCCAATAAATTGGTTAAAAACGATCATCCACCAAAGACTCATACACAGAATCCAAAACCCATGAAGAATTTTATATTTCAAAAGATAAAGGACTCGAGCATCCACTCATGTAGAATATAAGAACTTACATCGGACAGAGGTACGCCTCGAAAAAGACACTGAGATGTCTAAGCCGCCTTCAAATACAAACCGACACTGAATCTCCTATAAAGGAAACGCGACCAAGGATAGCCAATCTGACGAAGAGTAGATCGAGTTTTCTTCAAAATCCCAATCTCCTATCCTCGAGTCAGACTCTTACAAAGAAGACGTCTTCGACGACATTCACGACAAGCCGATCGAGGAAGGTGAACTCGATCAAACTGAACATGAACTTGATCGAATCGAAAAAGCTATCATAGAAGACTATGGCAACGATATCGCTCCTAAAAAAACGAGAGATAGAACAATTTGGCACTCCCTCACTCGGAAATAGAGTCATAGGCTGGGTAATACTCATCCAGACATCATCGAGCTAGAGTTACCAGAATGTACGATCATAAGGCTTCAAAATCGATATGAGTATACACTTTATAAATAGTCTCTACCTACCACTTTCATGTGCGGAAACGCTCTACGATCCAACCGCAGACGTCAAAGATAGTCTTTTAGACCATACGGTAAATGACTGAACCAACCAACCTAGTACTAGGTTGGTTGGTTCAGTCATTCACTTTATTTACTACAAACCTGGAAAGTGTCGTGAGTGTTTCGATCTCAGTCCGTACGATCCGCTCCTGGGTGGATTTCTCCGAACCTTTCACGCTATGATCACCGATCCTGGGCAATAGTACTGGCCTACTACCAGCTGATTTTCTCCTAATGTCACAACATTTACCCAAGCCAAGATTCGACTGCCCAGGAGTAGCGATTCCAGCATGAGATACTCAGAGAAATCCACTCAGGAGCAGATCATGTGGACTACGATCGACTTACTCACAAAACCTTTCACTTTTGTAGGTAGTAAATAAAGTAACTATGGGTATAGGAACACCAGCACATGTTGGAGATAGGTTTCATGCACAATATATCCAACATGATAAACTGAACTGCCTTACAGACGACGTACAAATTGCTAAGCCTAAGCATTGAGTCAGCTAAATCCGTAAAACTGACAAACGTAACCGTGGAACCCTTTTGTGCAGGCCTACATGGATGACGGGTGGACTTACTCCGCTCGGATTGGAGGAAAAGCTTAAGATAAGGATAACACCCGAAAAGGCCAACCTAGTAAGCGGCAACACAGCAAATCGGTAGAAAAAGCGGTAAACGACGAGCACAAGACTTTCCATGACTTAAGTTACAACGGAGTAGCGTGCGTTAGTTACAACGCCACTGTACAACAAATAAAAGAATAGACGTAGCTTTCATGAAAGATACACGCTGACTTTGTGAGCACAGCGTCACCTGATGAGAGTATAAGTAGGACCACGGATGACTGGGTACATTTGAGCTCGTTTACGTCCATACTTCACATCAAAATAAAAGTTCGTCCTCCAAAGGATGGAGAGCCTCCTACGAAGCGTCATAATACAGACCAAATACGGCGGGAACGATAAATGAAGAAAGGGATGAGCGAGTTATATTACCAGTTCATATCGATGAAATAAAGTAAACGCTCGATCAAATCCCGGCTCACAGATGTAAAATAGCGGCTTTCAAACATTTAGAAGCACATGTTCTAGTACAATCTTGATATTGGAATACGTACAAAATGTTCAGAATATATAGTATTGATCAAAATAGCGTAATTTTGGAAATCAGATGATAACATAATACAACACTTTAGAGCTGGGAGGTTATATAGTAGACAATGGGTAGTTTTCCTGGATAAATTAGTTTTTTATCAAACTTAAACTTATGTAGTACTGGTATGTACATAAAATAATCACAGAGCAAGATAGCCTACTGTGAAATAGAAAATAGAACCACCAGAATCCTCCTTGCGTATCAACTAGACTTGCCCGTTCATGCACATCTAAATTTGGATGGATAGGTAGGTACCAAGTGATGGGGCACTAGATACAATGAGTCACTGCACCAGCTGGGTGTTTTGAAATTTCAATCATTTTTT
>NW_014040039.1:15078-17908 GCF_001186125.1 Sphaeroforma arctica JP610
ATTATTATGTAGCCGTTAACTTCTATGATTGAATAATATATTTGAATGGTGAGAAGAAATCAATGAATATCGTTTCGATCTTAGTTGTTGACACCTTAAAATTGAGACCGAAGTAGTGAGGGACGGAACCATATGGGCAATCATAAGGGCTGAAGTCAGAATTCTTTCTTTCTTTGATATCGACTTGTTTACGTATTATTTTATAATCGTACTAGACAGTCAACCAGGCTAGACATACTTTACACAAGTTTCTTGTATATCAACCGAATCGCATTTATATCAGATATAGAGATATCTCTAGAAGACTTGTACGAAATCTACATGGATGAAAGAAGGACATAACTCCGAAATCTAAGCCCTAAGCATCAACTCGCGGATGTATTTCTATCTCCCGACCTAGATGTCCTCAACACATCTGCCGACGAGCTCACAGTTAAGATGGAGATTGCTCATGATACCCGTGAAATGGCTGAACTTGACAACTACGCTAAGCTTATCACGATCAAGCAGAAGTATATTGACCAGTTGTTACAAGCTCAGCGAGGTCGGTACTCTTAGAGTGTACTGGCTGTAAAAAGACGCACGGTGTGTACCAATCCTCATGTGAAAATTTTGCCGAGTTCCGGTCTCTTTTTGATCGGAATACGTTGTGCTGCAAGCAAATGACTAGTAAAGAGATAGCTAGTGTAGGTTGTCCCTTTGCTAACGGAGTTTGAGAGTAACTGATAAGACACGACCAAAGGAAACAATAAACGTCTTCGCAAATGCGAATCTTTCAGCTAGGTAAAAGTACTAGGCTGGAGGACTCGCATTGAGTCTTTAGTGGATAAACTCTGGTTTATTGTGGTTTATTGGTCTTATTTACTATTAACTTGGTTTTCCGTGTCAACTCAGTTTGCTGTGTTGGCGACCTTGGTTTATGGTTTTTGTGGAAAGTTATGGTTTTTGTTTTTGTGAAAAGTGTCTCGTGCTGGGTACCAAAATTCTACAGTTTGTCGTGTGTGCACTTATTTTCTGTATTTCTTGGTTGTGTTTCTCCATAACCTGTGGAATGTCTGTGTGTGTCTTTTGGTGTTCGTGTGTACTTAAAAACAGATGTTGTGAATTTCTTTATGTTACCAAGCTTCTAGGTATCTGAAGATTGTTCTATCCCTACCTCTGGCTTCTGTGATATTTGCAGAGTGTGTATTCAAGGTCTATGCACCTGAATGTTCCTTATTGCATTGTCATCTTCTTTTGTACCTGTGATTTGGTCATGTTTGATGTATGTTTTGTATTTCATGTGTTATCCTTGGAGTCTGAATTCATTTGTTTATTGTCTATGTTCGTTTGGATGGTGGTTTGTTCCCACTGGTTGCACTGACTCCTTGTGTCTTGCTTAGTTTATGCTCAAGTGAGTTTGATGTCCATGGATTGCGGAACACAGATTGAGTATTCTGTTTCTGTTTATAGAGCTTGTAATGTGGAGTTTGTTGCCGGTTACTTATTGAAAAGCTTTGAGTCAGAGATCTGTATTGTATAGGATCACTTCCCTTGTTCTGATGAATGTGATGACTAAGATTTCGACCTATGATGTTATGTCGTATTGGCCCCAAAGGAACTTCGACCTGGAAGCCTTTAGAGAACTTTCAACGTAGGGTAGATGAATATACCATTCCGCTTAACAAACTAGATAGCGAAAATCAAAAGATGTTGTAACACAGAGAGGTTAACAGTCGACAAACCACTCCGCAAAGTTCCCGAGAAGTATTTATGTCTACTTTGCATGAAAGTATAGCAAAAGTCATAGTCGATCGCTTTTACAGTAGTATGAAGGGAGCAACTGAGGAAGCTCGTACTAGAATCATATCTTCCTTAAGGAATGATATGTCCGAAGTTAATGATCAACTTAATTAGTTGATTGAATTAAATTAAACCTATGGGCGAGATTCAAGTAGTCTTAAGACTGATGATTATATAGAGAAATCAATACAAGATGTACATGGACATAGATAAATCTACATATAGGAATGATTCAGCTATTCAGACATTGTGAGGAGCCTATAACACAAAGGGAAATTTCTTTCTCGTTTAAGTTCAGGAGAAGTACAAACTTCTCCACGGACGTCAGATGTTGATACACGTATGTAGATCAAGCAATATCATTATCTGACGTATTCAGCAGTAGATACAATGGCCGCTGAAGTGAAGCGCAGAGGCCTGATCAACTTTAATCTGCGTAAACTCTGTGAGTAAGAGTACTTGAGGTGTGTTGATTGCGAAAGAAACCAAATCAAGCACTATGTTCGAACCCCACATAAGTCGGTGCTCGAAGATTAACCTATGCGCAGGGTCAAAACTGATTTTGTCATCATGTAGTCGGACTACATGATGAGAAGTAGGTTTTCTACATGTTTTGTTTGATGTGGCCTTCAGGTATATCTTGTTTTATCCTGTAAGAAATAAACTACCTGAAACAATGGCGGAATTATGCTTACGCATCTTTGCCGATAACGGCTATACATTATACTTATGTCATGGTAATGACGGTGAGTTTATAGGAAAAGAAAAAACGGGAAGTTTCCTATAGCCACAAACGCTCGATGCCAACGTGGTTTGTCATGGGAAACTCAAGTTTCTTTCTAGGATCGCCTTGATACACGAATGCTATCGATTGACCCTATCATTTGACATGGATACAAGATCAGATGAATGAAACTTAACCCAAGTATATCGGGCACACTATTTCCATGGTAGAAAAAAAGTGTTGCAACCCCTTGTTGAAGGAGTGCCTGAAAAGGCTCAGTCACTTGAGTAGCTTGAAATACATAGATAGTTTGCCCTGTACTAG
>NW_014040039.1:18637-42256 GCF_001186125.1 Sphaeroforma arctica JP610
GCGAACTAAGTTAAAACTTAAGTCAGGTTACGTACTGCCCTTAAGGACGACGCAAGTGACTGGCCTTACTGTCTGGCATGGGTCCAAGATATGGTGAATAAAACACCGGATGCACTAACTGGCGTTACCTCGTCAAACTTCTTCCACTGTAGAAGAAGTGCTTTTTGGTGCTTGAAAAGGTACGCTGCTTACGGCTAGAGTAATCGTGGATCGTGTACACAAGGTCGTATATACAACTTTAAGGTAGAAAACTAATGATACACTTTTAAAGCGGAAAAGTATTGATACACTTTTAAAAGCGCAAAAACAAAACGATGTTCTAAGAAGTGGAAATAAGTCTTGAAATACGTCTCTGCGCTTTCGGTTTCTCCAGCTGTACTTTGTTGCAACTCTAGTATTGGTCAATAGTACGAATTTTAAACGAGTGTAACCATTGCCGGGTTGACAAGTGAGAAGATACGTGATCTTGTCCACACGTGACGGAATAAGCTTGGCTAACAAACACCATTTAATCCCTCATAAATACAGGGAACAAAGCAACAGGCTACCGAGCCACATAGGAAGGTAAACACTTCTCGCGGAAGTGTAGCAACGCGAGACCACACTAAAATTAAGTGAGATATATCAAAATTTTATTTCTTTTATACAAATTATTATTAAAGTCGATAGGGTGGGGGGTGGGGGGGGTGGAGTGCACATTCGCACAAAATAGAGTAAGAGTCTTTAATAATAAAACGCAATACCCACACACCGTCGCAGACATCTCAAGATGCCAACGGCAACCAGAGCAGGCGTGCATGGTGGTGAAGAAGGGAGTGAGGACACGGATGGCTCAAGTGTCAGTCCAATGGGGGGGGGGCAAGCCCAGTCAGTGGCTCCGGCCAGCCTACACCAGCTGGGGTACCCATACTAGCTTCAGCAATGCGTCAAGAAATAGACAAAAGCATCTGCCAATGCAACCATGTCCTGGTTAGTAGGTTTGTCTCCAAATTGGAACAACCAACATCAGTGTCTATACCGACTCTACACAAGATGGGAGTAGGCATTCATGGTCAACAGCCAGAATGACGCATGTCATTGGTTGACAAGGAACTCAGACGACGATATGACTTAGATATCAATGAGTGTGGAGACGATGATGAGGATGAACTCATTCAAATAAGTCAATACATTAGTGAGTTAGAGCTCATGATGAACCATCTCTCGCAAAACTACTAAAAACTTCAGAATTTCCTAAGCTCCCTAAAGATAGTTACTTTAAAATGGAAAATTGTGAAGACATCATAGAGTTCACTACGCAATGTAGTGACTTTTCCTAGCAAAGTCCATGCCACTGTGTCAGTACCCAGCACTAGTGAGAAACCTATTAGATTCCACTGATGCAACGGAGAAGACCAAGTCAGTACTCAATAACTTGAGAGATTCTGAGACGCATACAACTAAGCACTTCAAGGAACCTGAGCAATTCAATAGAATCATTATAGTAGACTATCTGTTAAAAAGGTTTTTCAATGACATGCAGAACAAGAAGCTGAACGTCGAAGTGCACACAGAGCGTGCGCATAAGACAATGGCGATGTTAGAGGAGCGGTACCGCAACTCAGACAAGGAACCCATACACTTTCAACTCCTCAAAGTCCAAAGATACCAAGCACTTATGTACTACGGACAACAAGCACAGGTGAATGTTCTCATCAAGGCAGACAAACAACCTGATGGGAGTGAGGGGCACTTGTTAGATATAGGACACACTAAGTTTCATACTGTGACTGAGGCAAGCATAAGAACGGCATCCAAGGTGCAAGGACACCGAATGCTATGAGGGTGCAGAACAAGTGTCAAAACACGCAGACAACCAAACACGCTGAGAATAGCACTACCGCTACTATCAAACGGCATAAACCGGACAAAGGTGCACCCAGTCAAACCAAACCAACAGGACAAGCCCAAGAAAAGAAAGGGTCGCGTGAGGAGCGTCCATGTCCCTATTGTAAGGTGATGCCAGCCCCGCATGGGTTCAGTCGATGTCACAAGAAGGCTTCGAATCAGGCCAAACAGGCTGAGGAACAGGTCAAGAAGGATGTACAAATAGCAAGACTGTCCATTACCTCTGGCAAGTTCGAAGACATCCCGGAGGGTGATGAATACTGAAACAACTGGTGGGCGGAAGCAAACATGATTGACCTGGCAGATAGACTCAATGTATATACAGATGAAGAAACGTTGTTAATAAATGCAAATGGTTTAAATTACCAACCTTTAACAATAAATGGCAAACCACGCTATATACAATTTTTTAGCAAGTTATAATATGAGTCAATGTAATTGCCCTATCGTTAAATAAGAGCTTCTTGCTATAGATACTGCTGTAAAACAGTTTAAAGGCTACCTTTATGGAAGTTACTTCACTGTCGCCTGTGATCAAAAGTCGTTAATATATTTATATACATACCAGGAATACATAATCATCTACCTGACATGCTCTCTCGACTTGTCCCTGACTACCAGAAAACAGTCAATGAGTTATTCACAACCAATTGGATGCTTAATAGGGAACGGTTTAACTACACTCGCTCAATCACGATGGGGACCATTTACTGTTGATATGTTCGCCGAAGAACATAATAAACAGGTTTTTGAATATAGGTCGTTGACTCATCCTAAAGGTGATGCATCTGATCAACTTGAATCATCAAAGCATAATGCGTGGGCTAACCCACCTTGGCAACTTATCACACAGTTTTTTCTTAAATTATGTTAACAATACTAAATCTACCGTTACGCTGTGTTGTCCCTTCCGTAGCTCCGACCCTCGGATACGTGATTTAATTAATATGGCACGAGACGAACCTATCTATGTCGACCGTGAAATCGACACGTTCTTGTATCAGAGATCATATTCTATTACGAATACACCTTGAAATCATACTCTTCTTTGTCGCATCGGTCCTGCAGGTACTACCAAGTGGAAACCCTCAACTGAATTTTTGGCAAAATTAGAGGAGTCTAACAGTTCGAACAAAGTTAAATACTCGTACAACACATGCACCCAGCAAGAGTGCAGTCGAGGTATTGACGATTGAAACGGCATTAGATCGTAAAAACATGAAACTAGCTAGGGCTATGGATCAAAAACTCTAAGCTCTAAGCGAACCTGAAGCTCGTACTCAACTTCTCAAAGCGCTGCTTAGAGAACAGCCAGGAGTGACGAAACAACTGAAGAAGATACTTTAACAATTTAGTGTTGTCAATTATGCATCACAAGAGTCTACCCCTCGTGCTACTGAAGTTGCCCTAACTAATGCGAAGGTGGTTCATCCAGCCAGCGTTACTCAGAATCTGACTGACTTAGACGAGCTCGAAAGAAAAGTTAAACCCATATACAATAAAACCCATCAAGCATAAGAGCATACTTATAAGTTGGCTGTTCATGCTGGGCTTGATTACCCAGTTTTGAAAGAAACTATACGTGAAGTATACTGACGCTGTACTGATTGTGAAAAGAACCAGATCAAGCGCTACGGTTGGGCATCTCTAAAAAGTGTAACAGAGGACCAGCCAATGTGCCGAGTCAGTCGATTTGGTTAGACTTCCGCGATCTAGGCATACTAGCGATGTATATATCTGTCATTTCTTATATGTGGCTTCGGGCCATAACTTGCCTTATGCAATACCGAACAAACGCCTGCAAATGGTGGCAGATTTATGCTATCACGTCTTTAATGACTTTGGTTTTCCCCGAGTACTATGTCCTAGCAACGATAGTGAGTTTTGTGCCGACGTACCGGAGGCACTTTTACTTGTATCAGACATGACCCATAGGTGTAGTGTTCCTTATAGACCTCAAACGCAGGGTGTAAATGAAACACGTCATAGAGAAAGTAAGAAACCCTTGCGTACCGCACTAGATGACGTTGAGGATATGTGGCCTTATCATTCGAAATGGGTTCAAACTCAAATGAATAATTGCATGAATTCTCATACTGGGATATTATCGTTTCACTATTTCTTTGGCCGCTATAGTGAATTACAAGCAACGTTTGATAAAATCGCGCCCGAGAATCACGTTATGGCTACTGAAAATCGAGCGTTGTTTAGCCCTGTTTATTCGAGCACAAGAACCACTTCCTGCTTAAAGCATACGACCGATGGAATAGCACTAAGAAATCTGTTCAGTTCAAAGTTGGCGATTACATTAACATAATAATTCGCAACGCCAACGGTACCGAACTCTCTTCTAAGACAATCGGACCCTTTGCTATTTTCTATCATGATGAGAAGAGTGATATCTACGAAGTGAATAACATAGATCGTACTAAAGCGACCAATCCAGGCACTCACCGTATCCCTACTTCCGAACTCTCATTCGCTCGCTCATTTGATTCTGTAGTCCCAGTTATGAGATAAAGTCAAAGTTATAATTGACAAAACATCCGAAGGCGGTTACACTAACTACAAGACCCATTTAATGGATGGGACAGACAGCAACATGGCTAACCTCCGATGCGTTTCGTGGATACTGAGACTTCCTTCGTATCTTTTAAAATAAGAAATGAAAGAAGAGTTTACATAAGAACACACGAGATAACCGGAAAGGGTTTCCTCGGGTGACTACAAATCCTGACGGATATGAAATTTCCTACTTGCCACCTACTGCCTATGTGACGAAACTTTCTGATCTGCTTACCAACTCAATTCTTCAAACTTAATTGCCAATGAAGAACAACTTTGGCTATTACCTTACCTAATAAACGTAATGCGTCTACATTGGAAATGGTTCCTGGGTCAAATACAAAACGACATAAAGTAAAACACGAGCCTTGAACTGCATATAGGCACATACTTTAACTTGATAAGCCATGACCGTAACCGTTTTACATTGGGGTTCGTTTTGCAAACTAGATTGCATTTACAAGTACGTGCATAGTTCTAAAAATTACTGGGGGCTATGTGGAAATACGGCCTCCGGTCAGTCTAAAACGGCAAGTTTTTTTTGGTACTTAAATATTTCATTACAAATTCTTATTCCAACATTTCTAAAGTGTTCTTAATTCACTTTGATGGCTCCTATACCCTGAGTAATTGGTACGACTCATTTACTTCGACCTTTTTAAGATATTAGTAGACGTAGGATATCATAAACTAAAATGTATAATTTCTGAACTACTACTTATAGGTTTGGGTCCCCCGTCATTCTCCAAAATCCAATCAGTCCTTTTCCTTTGTCTAACTTTTCTTCAAATGGAATTATATTTATAATAGCTAATGTATTAACGTGACTTACATTCTTTTGTCTATCTACACCTTAGGCATGTGGTCATGAACACTTAGTACTTCTGGTGAAAATTATTCAATAAGAACAGCTAGAGGTCCGTCCTGTGTGATCGAGAATTCATACACAAGCTACCAGTACTAAATCCTAACTGACTTACAATGTATCAGTTTATTTTATCATAGTCGAAACTTAGTGATGTCCAATGGAATTTACAGTAGGTAGTTTCATTGATGCAGTCTACCTTGGAATAGCAGCCGACAAGCCGCCCTCAGGTTCGGCGTATCGGTGCGCCTGGGCGTTGTTTCTGGTGGCGCAGGCATCAATATAGAGTTATTTAGGGTTTATAGAATACTATTAATTTCAATCTGTATATATATTTTTATGTCTACATGCATATCAGGCTTCATATTCGTTGGAAGGTGTATATTCGAAAAAGTTCATAACCTTCTTCCAATCAATACGATTGACCATCCATGCCTAACAAATAATGCTGAATGGCGGGGGGTGAGCTAAAGAGACATTATCTTTGGCGGCCATTCGAATAGTGGTATCTCTGCTGCGGTGGCCGTTGTTCTTGTGGTACTCATCGTATGTTTGAGTGGTCACATGAGTGGATGGTGGAGTGGGAACTGCTAAAGACGGTATCTGACGGCGGGAGTATTCGTGACCTGGGTAGCAGCGACAGGGGGGGGGATTGAGAAGGGTCAGGTGACTTTCATTGCGTAGTAGGAGCGTGCCTGGGCCGGGATGAGAGTGGCGGACTTTGAAGCGTTTCGAAGTGCAGGAGAGAGAGTCGGGAGAGTATCATATGGGACATGATAGCCTCCGTGAACCTGCGGAATCTCGATGGATACGGAAGTTTGCGAGAGCTCGCATGCTGGACGTGAAGGGAGGTATTTAAGCTCGAAGCTACGATCCTGAAGACGGTTCTGGGGTACTAGGGGTCGCTTAAGGAATGTATCTAAGTAAGGCCCTGGCCAGGTATAATACCACGTAGTTTAATAATTAGCTCAGAGTCGCCGGCAAGAATGAGCGAAAAGGATCTACGTTCAAGACATCAATAGAGACCTAGCGGTGGTGTTGAGGTATTTAACGGTGGCACCACCGTCAATAAGCATTTTGGCTATATTTACAGATTGTGTATGATCAACTGTAATTCGTGCTACACAAAGATAAAATATGTGTTTGATAGCACGGCGTCCATAACAGACTGAGTTATGGCCTATGCAATTGTACGTTGTGCATCAAAAGAAGCCTGCATTACGGTTGCTATTGGTATGGCCTTTGGCGCCACAGCGTCCAGATGCGATGGGGGCAGTGAGAAGATCGGTGGTCGGCACGGCTTGGGGCTGCTGTCATACGGTGAGCTTGTGCATGTGATGCACGTTGAGTAGGTGTGAGGCGCTCCGGATTCGTATTATGCCACTCATATAGTAAGTCTCAGAGACAAATAGGTGTGAGAGAAGCACGCAGCTCTTTGCCAGTTGTGTATTGATGAGCTTATTCTTGGTTCTCTTGCGATAGATCAGTCAGGTAGCAGTCATTAATGAAGTTGGTAGTAAACGTAAGGCCCTGGAGTTCGGCATCGTCACGGAACTTTTTACGAGAGCCCAAACACGGGAATCTTCCTAAAGTCAAGTCCAACTTGGAAATTATGGAGATATGTCATGTTGATCGGCTGAGAAGGGCAGATAGATTCATGAAAGTAGGTTTGACGGATAATGTCGTAAAAAGTTCAGTGGTTGTACATCATGGTTTTTTTGCTGAGCGTTCTGAGGAGAACGTCGGAGAAGGATCTGAGTAGGAGATTTCGATTGGCACGAGGTAAGAGAAGGGCGGGCCCATTTGATGCGGGTATAGCCGGAGGCTGAATCTTCTGTTTATTCACAAAATTAAAAAGAGACTTTAAATATAGAGCCCATAACCAAACAGAGCCTGTATCTTTGTACTCTGAAGAATTGATCTTTATTTATGTTTGTATACTAAACATATACTAAAAGTGTGTATTTGTGCAACGTTCCTTTTTGTGCGTAAACAAGGGTGTGTGAGAGATAAGGTAATGAGGCGAGTGTAAGAAAACCCTAGTTGAGTTTCTACAGACTAAGTTGACGATGAGTCATGCTTGACAAAGTTGTAGTCTATAGATCGTGTTGAGCTTGCGCAACTTGATTACACCCTTAATAGGCATAAAACGATCACAGTGCATGTTTTATGTTCGGGTTTGCTAAAATTGAAGAGTGTGCCGTATCATTGATTCAAATAATCCTCTGGAAGTACTACAGAACAAAATGAAAAAGCATTGTTTACTCTTCAAGGTTCCTTTGTTGTCGAACTTCGGTGTTCGATATCTTGTGTACTTTTCGTACAGGGATCTATCATACGCGAGCTGAATTTGCAGCCAGTTTATTCTCGATGCAAGCAATGATAGAAGTGTGCCCGTACGAGTTTGTACTCGCAAGAGTTTTCCAGCCAGACAATCAATTGGTGATTCTGTTTGAAAACAAACACGATTTAGGCCAAGGATCCTCGACTATCGGATCCGTTGCAATTTTGGAAGTTTTTCTTCTTCTCGAGTGATTGGGCTCCAGTAAGGACTAGTGAGCGACCGAATCTTTGCATACACATATGTACTTCCATCAACGGATACGAGAGTGTGATCGGTAGTTTAGATTTGTATAGTCCGAAGGATTCGAGGTGATATAGAGATTATATACTACGCTCATTGTTTAGTTGGTATATAAGGAATTTACTGCTATTTGTTCATTTTGTCGACGCGTTTATTTCAATGAATATGATCTATATGACACAATTTGATCGTTTTCATATCTCAACCACTGCATTGCGATTTATCTTAAACAATTTATCAGCGACGTTTACATAAAATAATAGTGCAAAATTTTAGATACCTTCGTTCCTTGAAGCTAAATATGGAGTGGTATCATATCGGAACATATCTACCAAACGATATTACTAGAGAAATAAAACAGATACGGCATACCCCACTAGTGCATATTTTCGGAAAGAGACAATTGTGCTTGTATAATAGACACTACATTGTTTGCACTGTAGTATAAGCGAGAAATTCTGCGGATGTATTATCTTTTATTTGTATTCATTTACATCGGGCTATCGGTGTTGACATGACACTTAGCTTCACCAATGATTTCATATTTCATTTATACTTATCAATCTTAATTCACACTTCCTCTTCGTGGCAGATTCCATAATGCAATAATCTCAGGCTGCTCTCGCTTACAGGTTTTTATATTTCACATAGCAGCAATCAACTGAAATGTGCAGCATGCCGTTGAAGGACACTGACTGATAACTCCACTTCGTAGACTCCTTCCATAAAGACGGTCTCTCATATATACAAATTCTTTTCGTTCTGCCCTCACTCTCACTGGTAAAGAGTATGCTTATTGCGGACAGTTCCGGCATCTTATCCGCCTAGTCAGTCCGCGTACTATGTCCAAAATCATCCAATATTCCACACTGTCAGATCACCTTGTACCTATGCTGTGCGCTTTGTCGGACGAGATGTTCTCCACTTTGGGATGCGCGGGTCCACTGACATTGTCGTTTTGTTCCTCGCTATTACTATCCGGGAGTCCATTGGAAGCCTCGGTTGGGGTCCCCTGCCCGTTAGCATTCAATGTGTTTTCTTTCTTCATACGCCTCATACGCTCTCTTCTAGCAAGTTCAGCCTTGTGAGCCAGGTACTGCTGTTTCAACTGCCTCATTCGCTCTTCTAAAGTCGACATCTCCAGTCCACCATCAGCTGTCCATTGGACTACATGTGAATTAGAATATGCACTCAAATTAAAAAAATAAATGGGTATACTGTACATGTAGCAATTGAAAAAGTGATCTCATCGATCCAATGGCGAATTCTAGGCAGAAGTCGGAAAAACTCCAGTATCGCGCACCGCACAACGAACAGTCGCCCAGTAACAAGTGTAATAGTGAAAGACAACCTGGTGTTTCATTTTCAATTGAACGAGAGTAACGCTACGTCGACACTTACGGTTTGGATGGATGGTGCTTTTCTCTACGGTATGCTTGACCTCATGTATCTGCTGGTTCGAAATTGTGATGCCGCCAGTATCCAACGTATGACGGACCTGAAGCGTTGAATGGAGAGAAGTCAGCTGTATTGCAAATCGTATAGAGTGCAGCTCTCGCGTGTAGCAACCAGCAGGACTAACGACTACATAGGTCAAACACAAACTTGCGAATAGTGTCAGTCGGAAATGCGATATACTGCAAGAGGCGCGCATTGCGAACTACACTATGAAGCAGAAGCAAAAAAGAACCGTTATATTGCACTTCAAATTAACAGTACTTCCTGCGTAGACACATTTTTTGTCGGCGACACATACCTTGAACTCCTCCTTTGTAAGCGTCATGCCGTCGCCCATTTCCTGCTTGTGTGTTGTTGTGGAAGTATATACTGTATAGGATGAGCCCGAGGCTCCCTTCTGTTCGTCAGCCTCCCTGCCTTCCCCCCTCCCTTCGCCACCATCTGCACACTGTTCACCATCTGGCGCACTCTCAGTTTTGCGCGATCTCCTTACATTTCCATCGCAAGTCTCACCCTGCCTTCCAATGTTATTCTTTGTATCGCTCCCGTGCTCGCTTTCAGAGTCCTCGGCACGAGCTTGATTTGAGGCGGTGGCCTTGCTCTTCTGCACACTAACTCCGACAGCTACATCGGCCTCACGCGCAGTCGGATTGTCCCGTTGGTCGTCACTAACCAAGCCCACCGATTCCTGCGTCGCATCGTCATTAGTGTACTGTTGGCCATCAACCGTAGCTGCAGCTACATCATCGGTAGCTGCAGGTAGATCAACCGTAGCTGCAGATAGATCATCTGTAGCTGCAGGTACATCAACCGTAACTTCAGCTACATCATCTGTAGTTGTAGTTACATCAACCGTAGCTTCAGCTACATCATCTGTCGTTGTAGTTACATCAGCCGTAGCTTCAGCTACATCATCTGTAGTTGAAGTTACATCATCCGTAGCTGTAGATACATCATCCGTAGCTGTAGATACATCCTCCGTAGCTATAGATACATCATCCGTAGCTCTAGATACATCATCCGCAGCTGCAGCTATACCATCCGTAGTTGCAGCTAAATTATCCGTAGGTGCAGTTACATCATCCGCAGCTGCAGTTACATCATCCGTAGGTGTAGTTACATCATCCGTAGCTGCAGCTACATCATCCGTAGGTGCAGTTACATCATCCGTAGCTGCAGTTGCATCATCCGTAGGTGCAGTTGCATCATCCGTAGCTGCAATTACATCGTCCGTAGGTGCAGTTACATCATCCACAGCTGCATTTACATCATCCGCAGCTGCAGTTACATCATCCGTAGGTGTAGTTACATCATCCGTAGGTGCAGCTACATCATCCGTAGGTGCAGTTACATCATCCGTAGCTGCAATTACATCGTCAGTAGCTGCAGTTACATCATCCACAGCTGCATTTACATCATCCGTAGCTGCAGCTACATCATTCGCAGTTGCAGCTACATCATCCGTGTCTTGTTTCGAACCAATTTGTAGCGAGAAATTCCAGTCTGTTTTCGACTTTGTCCCAAGCGCTGGCACATTCGAATCGGTCCTCACAACTTTCGCAAGCGTGGAATTTGCGCCTGCTTTCACATCAATCATCCCCTCGGCATCACCTTCTGAATGAGTGCTCGAGTTGTCTGCCACACCTAGTTGCGCATCTACTGGCTCGACTTTGGATGTAACTGGGGAAGTGATACTCTTGGACTTCCCAATTCTTTGACCAATGTCCAACTCAAGTGGAACATCTCTAGAGGGGCTCTTAGCCATATCCAGCTCAGCACTATTTTTCGAATTCAACGATTCCGCCTCAAATGGGGATTCAAGAGCATTCTCAACAGCACTATTTTTCGAATCCAACGATTCCGCCTCAAATGGGGATTCAAGAGCATTCTCAACAGCACTAAGATTGTTCGCGTCTGGATTCCTAACCGCATCCTCTCTTATCACCTCAGGATCGCTATTTCCGCAGACAGGGATGTCGGAATAGTCATCAGCCCCCCGCACCTCGCTCAAGCAAACGCCCTCGGAGAGCTCCTTTTCGCTTGCATTCGCAGCAGTATCATCTCCTACAGGAGAAAAACGTGCACGCTTGCGCGTTTCACCGAGTACTATATCTTGGACATCGTCCGCCTCAGAATTTTGCGTATCGATGGTTGACACTAGCTCGCCCAACAGACGTGCAGAATCCGGGCTGGTCAGCTCCACAGCAACATAAGTCTTGCGGGGACCTCTTTTACGGCCTTTCCGGCCACGAGGTCGCCGAATCACCGAGCGAGTCATGTCATCCATTTCTGGAGATATATATTTATCATTCGTGTCTTCATGTACTAATGGATTAGTGGTATAGCTAGAAGCGGAGGTTTGCGCGCCTGCTGTCTCAGTGTCAGTGTTGATAGCGAGTTCGACACCGTTGCTACCTTTCGGGATTACTTCTTGAGCAGATGATTCCTTACCCTATGAAGAGAAGGGTGACAGTAACAGTATCAGGATAAGCATCTACTTTGTATATGTGTTACATGATTAAACCGCATAAAAAGGTGAAAGTTTAGTAATTCATTTTGAATAAAACAAACCGGACACACTGGGTATAGTGATATAAAATTCTCCTGCCATATAGGATGAAAAATCTATAAAAAGGGAAACTAAATTTGAAAGTACCTGAGCTTTCGGCGTTCCTTCCGCGTATTTCCGTTTCCTACGCTTTGACGGCGTCCTGACAGGGAGTGTGTCCTGTCGAATATACATAGGATAGGGTTACACACTTAGCATGGTGTTCGGTACTTCTGTAGCGATATTGTAGCGATACAAGTGCGATTGTTGATGTGTCCCAGCAAATTATCATGAGTACACGACACATCGAATAGCATACCGTCAAGCACACTTTGCACCATACATATAATCAATTAACTAAGATGTGTACTACATGTGTGTGTGTAACATCTATTAATGAAGTCAGTTCAATAGATGAGTAAAGTATTGAATTATGGTTGAGCGGTCACCACCTCGAAACATACTACAAATACCATGGAGCACGTACCTCATCCATTGATACCTCGCCTAGCCCTTTACTTGCAGCATCTTGTGTGTCTCCGATATTATTTTCAGTGGCAATGTGTCCCATCTGCTCCTTATCGCTAAGACTTTCACAAGCTTCGCTTGGAACATCTAACTGTCCCTGGGTCCCTTCCACCTTCACATTCGCAGAGACCTTTTGACTAGTATTCGGATCCCGCTCTGTATTTTTAGCCTTTCTGACTCCCTCGGTACTAGCCCGCTTCTCGCTACTATTCCGGTCAAATTTGCTACCCGCAACGCTGGCTCCCTTCTCGCCCGTTCCCATGCCTGCATCCTGTCCAGGACGCCTGATTGTATCCTCCTCGTGAATAGTACTCTCTGCATCGCTGGTAACATCCTCCAGACACACACGCACACCCACGCTCTTCTCCTCCTTAGCCCCCGAAATCACATTCTCTGAATCCCCTGACTCACTTTTGCGATCCACATCATGATCAACACTGTCACTGCTGACGCTCTTTGACAGTGCTGGGGGGTTGTCTACTGTACTCGTGTCTTTTGCAGACTCTTCACTCGTGGCACTGCTCACAGAAGCCGCACGCACCTGGCTATCTTGCTTACGGGCTCGCACCGCGGGTCTTGCATCGGGATTGGTGTCAAATACATGTTCTTCCTGGATCCATTCGTCATATCTAGAAAGCGAGTATGTACAGCAAAAGAGAAATAGCCGAATGAGCTATGATGTAGCTGACCTGGACATCCGGGAACCGCTTATATATATATATATATATATATATGTAAATAAATACAGATAAGCCTGACCAGGATAAACAATGGCGTTAACAAACTATCATACTACACATTAAAGTTAAAAAAAAATCAAAGACCGGCTAATCGAGAACGTTCAAACTTGTTCAAACACGTCAGGTCAAAGGGGTATAAATAATTGCGCAATCTTTGGGCTCCAAATGCGAGCCATACCCACCTGTCAGTTGACCACATGATGTAGTGGATTTTGTAGTGGGGAGTGGGTTGATTCCTGTAGCTGTTGCTTGCCTGAGCTCTCTGTTGCCTCCTCCTATCTCTGGCATTGGACATCAGCTTTCTATCCGTAACCTTAGCCTCATATACCCGTCCATCCACATAAGACATCGCCCACACGTGCGCATTCTTCTTAAACTTCCATTGGTTCGTGTACAAGGCCTCCATCTCCAACGGCGTAGGCGTAACGGGCCGTTCCGATGCCCCGCGGTATTTGCAGCCCTTCTTCGCACGCTTCTCCCCGTCTCGACCATCCACATCCACCGCACTTGCACTCACACTCACGCGCCTGGGCACTTTCCGTCGACGTACGCGCGGCTTAGTCTTCTCCCTATTCACGGTGTACTCATCCTCATCTTCTCCATCCATATTCTCTGTGTCTGCTCCTTCCACGAGCGTGTCGCGGGTGTCCAAGCACTGTTTCTTCGACCATGTACCACTCGTAGACTCTGTGCGCCGCTTCCTGCCCTTCGCCTTGCGCCCGCGCTTGGCCTGCAGATGATCACCATCGCTGTCGACGGCTTCGCTCTCATCCTCGTGGGAGTGCCTGCCCTCACTCTCTTCTGAATCCGAGTGGTAGTCGGCCTGTCGTTTCTTCAGCGGCACAAAATTGGGCCAGCGCAGAGAGACATCCAATTTATTTGTTTCCAGGAAGTCGATGGCCGCAACAATCTCGGGCTCATTCTGAAAGCCACGTGACTGCTTGCAGAAGAGGCGAAAGAGGGGTATCTCTGTGCTGAACCTCCGCAAACACGCCTCAGGTACCGCACCGTACACTCCATCTCTGAAGTATCGGACCACACAATTGCCGCTACTTAAACTTTCCACACCCATCGACACCGGGTCTACGCAGGCAAACGGTACAACCAAAGCGGTGTACCAGTACGGTGCCGAGTGGTTGCTCAACGGCTCCACAAACACTGCCATACCCGCCAGCCGTGTGGTACGTAACTTGAACGCATCACTTACGACATTAGCGATGGAGACTGTACGTGACACAGCCAAGCCCTCACCATCCTTGAGGCCATTGGCTCTCAGATTACTCAGCGAGTTAGGCGCGGTCATACTGATGCGTGGTCGCCCCTTTGACTTCGTATCGGATGAGACCCCACTCGCACTGACAGTGCGCGAGCGTTGTCTTGTCGACGAGGAAACGGTACTGGCGCTGCGCTCACTTGCTCTGTGGTGTAGGTATGAGAAACGATGTTAACAAATTCGAATCGTACTATTGACGGTACATCGTAGTCGAAATGGCCATCGTATACTCATACAGGAAAGTGGACAATGGACGCGGAAAAAAATTGCGAAGTACCGCACGCTACTAAGCCAACAACCGAATTGCCTGCAAAATGAATATGCGAGAGAGACAAAGGTAAGCATTCGACTGTCACGTTGCACATTACCTGTTAATAGCGTGCCTATCTCTCCGTGCCATCCTTGCTGGTGATTTTGGTGTGAGACTGCCCTCATCGTAAAAACCAGGATACATTGGACTGCTGGGCACCTTTCGCCTAACAAACAAGCAATGCAAACGAGAAAATTGAGTAAACGAAGACAGCCGCGTCATGAACCTCATGTATACTTGATGCTCAATGATGCGTATTTCAGTGACTATGCTATCAATTCCACGTCGTATAAGGATACCATTTCACCCCAGATAGACAAAGCCAACAGCGCTCAACAGCTCCGGGTCGCAAGCTCAATTTGTACTTATGGCAACGGGATGCTTACCTTGATGCACGCGTGGGCAGTGCAGCGAACTTCTCCGGATCCATCAGAGGCAAACTTTCTATAGTTGTGTCGTTCGTGAAATAGGCACGTCCTTTAGGCCTGATATTATTTCTGTGTAAGGAGATTGGCGGAGATTGATAGTTACAAGACAATACATGCATAGAATTTAGAAATGAGAACCGCAAGGCTATGGACTGATTGAACCACAAAACCTTAATAATCGCAGACAGAATATGGTTTCACATCGTAACACACACCTGCGAAGTTGCCTCCGAGTTCCAGATTGTGATATGTATGAGGAAGTATGTATCATAAACAAAACTCAAATCAAAAGATATATAAATATAAACTACCGCAAATGTAATGGAATGATACACTAAGCACTACTCTAAGCAGGGGCGTGTTTATACACTAAATACAGAAAGGTACGAGCGAACACGCACGAGTATATACCCAAAAACGTACCAGTGTATATATGTGCCCTTTTACTAGTCTATATATGCCAATGTCAACATAAGCATGAGCAAAACAACAACAACCCACGAATGTATGCGGACGAAAGAAAAAATACACAAAATATATACAAATTAATACACACACTCCCACGCATATACAATATACACACACACAAACACACACACATAAAATAGATATATACATACACATACACTCACAGATATACATACATACATACATACATATATATATATATAAATATATTCATGCGTGTATATGTATACACATGCTTTTATTTGGAGGGTTGCAAAACAAAAACAAATATATATATACATACGTATATATATATATATATATATATATATATATATATACATACATACGTATATATATAACACAAACGCAAACGTATACAAAATATATGTACAAAATCATCCACTCAGATATGTATATTCGAATAAAATATATATATACATTTGTGTACACACAAAATCGATACAAAATCACAGATATGTATACTGATACATACATAGAGATATAAGCATGCATTGGCATATACAAACGGTCATATGAATTGTTAAGCACACAAAGTTACAAAAGAACAAACACGGATTATATATGAATACGCACCAGCAGAATCTACATACTTCTCTTATTGATATATGTACATATAAACTTATACTTTAATTGCAGACAAACAGACGTGCACATACACACAAGCACACTTAATATACACATACATGCATAAAAACACACAAAAACCCAAACACACATATGCATATACATAGAATCACATACATGTATATGACGATAATATATATATACATATATAAATTAAGTATATGTCTATGTCTATGTCCATGTCCATGGGTGGTCCCTCGTCTATATATATATATATATATATGCACACAAACACACACATATATATACACATTCACTAAACCCTAAAACAGGGAGATACAGGCGAATGTATATATGCACATCGAAATATACGTCATGAGAGTACATATTTAAGTGGTAACATAGACCTCGAAAGCATAAGTAACCAGCAACGTAAAACACCCAGTATCTAGCATATAGGTATTGCCATCAGAGCATCAAATCTCAAAAAAATAAGCACAAATGGAGGCAGGAACTCAAAAATAGCTCAATCTAGACATTGATCCATATCATGTATAAACATAAGTATCCTTACATGAGTACATAGGTACATACAATTGAACACACCATATATATATATATATACATACCTACATAGATATACAGATATATATTAATATATAGACGGTGCCATACATACATACATACAACATAAGTACATATGTACACACACACAAGAATAGGAATACATCTATTTGCATATAAAATCGCTAAACGACATGAAAATAACTGTGGTGTGTTCAATCTTTCACTTGCGCAAAATATGTGCAAAAATGAACACAGACAGAACCACAATTATAAAAAATATAAATGACAAAAGTATCCCAATATACACAAATGATACAATGTCACATTTATTCAGCAAATTATGTAAAAAAACTATGTATATATTAAATATAATACAATCAAGTGAACACACAGTCGCACTCGCAGAAAGCGTCCCTTTCTGCACACATTCGTGCAACGAGACGGCATGTACGGAAAAAATCTACAACAACAAAGTACACACATACCGTTTCAAGTTCTTCAAATCGCCGTCGTCAAACTCAACCTCATACACGCTTTTATCTACAATGCGCGTGATCACACAGTCATCGAACTGTCCTCTGGCTGAACCAGTAGGGCCTTGTACCAGTCCGCCCAACACTACATTGCCTCTGAGTTCTTTCAATGGAACCACCCGCGATGACACCGACTTGTCGGTAAAGTTCACGTGCACTTGCACTTCATTGCTCGATGAGCGCACCACGGCTTCACAGAAAGCGCCGCGAAACTTCGCACTCACTTCTTGGCCGACTGGCAAAGGGCCTTCACAGTCCATTATTGTCACGTCTGTGTCTATGTGTACTGTTGTCTTATGTGTGTTATGCAAATGAGCACTGTTCTTATTGTCAGCTACTATGTATTTATTGCACACAGAAACCTGTCTGATGTATCTATCTCCTACACCATATCCTGCGAAGTACCAGCACGTTTACGTGTATGTCCTCAACCAGGAATTCAGCCATATGAGAACTGAACACGAGGTACCGTAGCACTGCTATATGCTATAAAAACCTATGCATGTATGAAGGGCTAATAACCTTGACGTGTATATAATCAGTCGCAAACGTGGGTGTAACTTAAATTTGGACGTGAGAACAATACGTCGACACGCCAAATAGGCGTCGCACATGGGCTAGCTCATAGATGACGGGCAGCGGACCACTCCGAAGGTATAGTCGATAAATATATATATACTCCTATGCGGGGATTAATGTATACTCTTCCGTGTGTCCGGGGTGCTTAGTTAGCGCTTCTGATTGAGTAGGAAGTGCTTCGTCGTGAGGTACTGCTACCATATACATATACTGCGTGTCGTATATGGCCTGTCTTCCCAGTATACTACAACAAGAATATTGATCAACTCTTTCTCACAGTTACAAGACTAGTCAACTGGAGTATCACACGTAATCCACAAACATTCCCTATATAAAAGAAATATATTGTGCGGAGACGACTACCTATATAGAGTATAAACACCAGAGAATTGCAGGGAGTGGTCCATATTGCGATTTAAATAACCGTACATACGTAACTTTTCAGCCTGTTCACTGTCTGATGATCTGAAATTTGATCACAGTGATCGGCCCAAAATTAAAAACTATTTTAATAAAATACAGAGTACATTTACTACACAAAGTTAAAATTTTGCTCTCTGGGTGGTCGTGCCTGAGGGAGTGACGGGACCGTCATTAGTTTGTTTTTGGTATTTAATTTGGATTATTTTACTGTATGTAGTCTTGTACTGTGTTTATGTTTAATACTGTCTTGGATATTTACAAAGTCTTTTATTCAGTAGGGGATACAAATTGTATGTTTTTATTTAGAAATTTGAGGGCCAAAAACAATGACACACTGTGACTCGATTCAAAGTGAGATTCGAGAAATTTGTTTAAAAAACAAAAACAAAGTTTTTCTGCTGCTGAGTACATATCACAAGAGAAAAACCGCTGCGGGTCCAACCTCAAAACTTCAAATTAAGAGTTGGGATTGGTTCAACTCAGTTTCAAGTGGTTAACTTTACCGGTATTCACACAACTAGGAACTGGCCAAATTTAAATATCCCCTTCACACATTAATATTTATTTTCAGAAGGTCTGCTATCGGCAATTCGGCATCATCTTTCCAGTTTCTGGCGATTCTCCATATTTTAAAGTCCCCGGCCGACAGCAGTGAACACTGAACAACACTGAACTCACTTATGGGCATATACAACTGCATCAGACTACCAGCAAACTCAGATACATTTCTAATTATAGCCTTTTTGAAAAAATACAACATATCATATGTTCTAATATTTGAAGTTATGTGCCGCGATAGCTTATAAATTGGTCAAAAAATATATCATAGCACCTTGCAGCGCAGATATCACCAGTACAAAGGTATTACTCGCTTTGGCGTTGGTGTGCGTGTGCATAGAATCAGGAACGGCTGGGTTAAGCACGTGACGTAGCGTTCGGAGCTGTAATAAAATGAGCAAGCGATTTTAAACATTAATAATTTCAACGGTTAGAAGGACACTAGAACTATAGGCTAGAAGCAACAAAGAGATCATACACGCATAGCATAGCAAATATTACATTTGAGACTGAAATGAATATGTTATCAGACACATAACTTTTCATACACGCACGCACCACACTCGCACAACCATACATATCCACAGATAGATCTTGCATGCCACTAGAGTCTTAGCCGCAGTGAAGCTAACCTTCACCAAAGTTTGCAGACCGTTCGCACGCTTATTGCATGGCTCGAGTATTACATGTGTCACGAACGCGACACCATTATATGAGAAAAAGTTGACTTACCCAAAATACAACCACAGCTAACCCTGCATAACCCATGACGCAGTAGTAGGGGGTAATACCGCCGACCATAAACGCCGCCAGAGCCATGATCATGCTGCAATTGTGAAAAAGGATACATTATTATCACGAGGTAAAGCTGATGATATAAAATGTGATCCCACGGTGTGAATATATGTTTTTTTAATGCTGTGTTGAGAAACTAACAGAAAGAGAATGGCAGGGTGCCGCATGGTCAATATGCGTACATCTACATCTACATAAAAATAGTACTATACACACACACACACGCAAAATACGCATACACATACACAGACATATATACAGATATAAAAATAGATGCTCATACATACATAAGCACAGATATATATATATATATATATATGTATACTCATGTACACACACAATTGCACACACATACATTTATATATATACATACATACACATATACATATGAATCCATACATACAAACGTACATTTACGCACACACACACACACACACACATATATATATATATATACGTACACATACATATAAATACATACATACATACGTACATTTCACACATATATATATATATACATATTTAAGAATAAGTGTATGAACATATATATATAATTGTATCATTGGTATGTATATGTATATGAATACACACACACATATATATATACATACATATACATGTGCACACCCACGCACACGCACATGATATAATATATGTATATATTTATACAGACACACACACATGCACACATGCACACAGGAACAAATATATATATATACATAAATATAAATATATATATATATAAATATATATAGATATAGATATAGATAGATAGATATATATATATACTTTAATAAAATGATATAATCGCACGTAAGGGTGATACACATCGAATTGTAACCAATCGACGCATCATGAGCCAGAACATACGCTGTGTATTTGTATCCGCAGTAAGATACAATATCTAACCAGCTGTAGTTTGCTGTTACGCTGAGAAGGTAGAAACCACCAAAGACCACAAGAACTTCGAGTATGAGCCACACCAGCATCGAACTAGCCACAATTCCCAATTTTTCGGGTTCAAATCTGCAAGTCGAAGTAAGGTTCTGATAAGCACGAGTTGGCCCAGTCGGTTGGAGCAGCGCACGTTGTCACTTACAGGGAAAAGATCATCGTAAATCATCTTAAAACGCTTGAATTGTGTAAATATTACAATAGCAACGGGTCATCGATACATTTTTATCAAAGTGGACGAGACTGTAGCACCCGAGTTTTGTATAGAACGAGAGCAAATGAGTTGCAACCCGTGCAACACTTACGTTCCCTGATGTCCGTAGTAGATCCCCGTGAGTACGACAAATGTGACGTACGACATCGCTAGCCGTGCGAGGTGAGAAGAAGCGATGAATTATTTAGCAGATGGCATCGTTTGAGCGGACTGAGTGCGCTCACGCACAGCAAAGTGAGTGATATGTCGTAAAACATATCAGCGCATTGAACAAGGTTGTTGTGGAAGTTCTCACAGCTTGAGCTATATACTGATACGTACACAAATAATTACTTGACATATAATGAAATACACAAGTACACTAGCACATTTGCATCAACATGTATATAGACCTACGAGCTCAGAAATTGATTGCAACTGTACGCGTGCCAATTGGGTGTCGCAAGTTCACCTCGCGATATACAAAACAAACACCATGATATGAGATAAAACGAACTTATACACTGAAAGCGAGTTCGAGTACAGCATGACTCAAAACCCTAGAACAAAGTGAAGCAATAGACGAAGGATGTTGAAATCTTACTCGTAGATTCATATTTACGTGCGCATACACATAAATTTTTACGATCCATTCAAGTGACATACAAAATCCTGAAACCAACTCATGCCGAACAGCGTATCACTACAGGAACAATTGCATGCACAGATGCTGCATTGATATGCCTAATCGCTAGAGAACAATGGGGTTGCGAGACCCACGCTTTCACCTGGTATGTATAGATCCGGTGCATTGATATCATCCCTTGGGTTCAGGAACTGGCCTTCATGCGACAGCCGCCTTGACCAGTCCTATACAAGTCGTGCCAGCGGAGAATTGATTAGGAAACACAGTGTCATAGGAGTTATAATGTTCAACAAGTGGTGGTTGCATGGATAGCAAAACAGCGACCACATCACAGCTGAATATATCTGAAAAGAGATAGTATCCGTATGTACTATTGCCAAATGAGAAACAAGCATACTTCATATAATACGATGGAAAGCTTCTGACAGGGCGGTTGCCTTGAGTGGGTGATGGGTTGGAGCACAGCTATCCCCCAGAGATATTTTGATGCAAGCAAGCAAACCATAGCTAATAAATATAGCACTTACTTTGTGCAACCAGGGAAATACGATAAGCTTCATTTTGTTCAAGACGTACGCATTACTGACTTGAAAGTAGAACCGCAGCTTAGTTACGTTCCTTTCAACCTGGC
Source organism: Sphaeroforma arctica JP610 (assembly GCF_001186125.1). Taxonomy (NCBI): domain Eukaryota; class Ichthyosporea; order Ichthyophonida; genus Sphaeroforma; species Sphaeroforma arctica. The sequence continues at coordinate 40,738 of NW_014040039.1, forward strand.
AGCATAAATTTGAGAATAAGTAAATTAATGAAATTCAAGGGGTAACGCAGGGTTCCGCTAAAAGTCCATGGAATATGTGGTACACACAGACGCACACTTAGAGCAAGATATACACAGCACGAAAGCTTGCTCCTATTAACAACCCGTGCACATCTACATACATCAGCCTTTTTCGCGTCCCAATCGGTAACATTGGCCGCCATAGAGCTAAACATAGGGTTGTGGACAAGCGATGCCATTTGTTCAAACCCAGGGCCATTGAGCGACTCAGATCCTGCCGGCGCGTGTGCTTGCTGCTGCTGAGTGTGTGGGCGTATCTGTTGGGGTAGTGGCTGGAAATGGGGTGGTTGCATATGTGCCGGGGAAAGCGACGACGGTCTCTGTGCCTGGGCTGGATTCGGGGGTTGGCCGAAATTGCCACCCATGCCTCCGCTAGTACCAAACCCGCCCCCGTTGTGGTTTTGGCCGTACATGCCTCCGTTTACATTGCCGTACATGTCGTTCCCAACTCCTCCACCAAATCCCCCAGCGCCGGTACCTACAAGGTACAGTCATGAAAACACCATAGCTCTCATTTAATTAGGACATACATGCGCAGAGAAAAAAGCATAGATATTCACTACACCGACTTTCGCTATTTACGTATTCAATGTACAAAAAAATATATCCCAAAACTCACATACAGAGAAGCATTCATACACACTACATCCATAGCTTGCATTATTCCAACTGGCATAGGTCGATTTAGATTTGCATCTATATACTATGCACTATATATATATATATATATATATATATACATCAATATATATATATATATATATTTATACTTTTTATGTATGTACGTATATATACACACATATATACAAAATTTGGTATATATACACACATATATACAAAATTTGGTATATATATACGTATGAATATTTATATGTACAGGTATATGTGTAAATTCATGCATATATATGTACATGCATATACATGCATATACACACAAAACTATATAAATACATACCTAAATATATAAATATATATACAAAAATCTAAATGTATATATAGACAAGCAAATACGAAATGTTTAAGTAGACACACACACACACACACACAGCTATATACATATATAGGTATACATAAATAAACACATATATCTATGCATAAGTATACACACAGGGTTTTTAGGGTTTTAGACACACACACACATATATATATAAATAAATATATACATTCATACCCGCATACGTACATATGCATACAACACACACGCACATACATACATACATACATACATATATATATATATAAACATATACTTAACATACGCACACACACATATATATATACATACATATATGTTCATACATACATATAGACACACACACACACACACAGACACGCATGTACACACACACACACATATATATATATATATATACATACACCAACACACACATGCACACATCATATACATTAATATATATATATATATATATACTAACAAAAACTTACCACATACACACAC
>NW_014040039.1:52731-58096 GCF_001186125.1 Sphaeroforma arctica JP610
GGGCAGAGACAGCCGTCGGTGCGGTAGTCGAGCAATGTGAACATGTACGTATTCGTTACAATCATAGCACAGAGCCGGATTGGTGTAGACTCGAAGCAGCGATTGAAGCTGTCATGTCTGGCTGTGTCTCGGTTTGAGGTTGGCGGTTTACCCATAACCAGTTGGTAGTAGTATTGGCGCCGGGCCATTGCCGCGATCTCCTTGTTGGACCAACGTTTTGTTGAGTTCTTCCTGATGTCGTCACAGCGTTGGCGGAGGGCTACATGGTCGGGTGTACGCCCGCCCATGGCTTTGTGTACAGTTTTCAGGTGAGCATAGGTACTGTACGGGCAGCGCAGTGATGGTTCATCGTGGGCCCAGGCGGGTTGCGTCAGAGGGGTAAGTGGATTTGTGCTGTCCATTAAGTCGAGTTGTATTCCCAGGCAACCTTCGAGGTAGTCCACGAATGGTCGCGCGGGGAGCAGGCCGCAAAAGTGAAGTAAGTTTGTTTGATGTTTGGGAAACCGAAGGTATTTAGTGCCCGTGATGATGGCTGCTGCTTGGGTGAGTGCTGAGTTAAAGCGCTCGAATAGGGGGTCCAACGCATCCTTCCATATAGGCGGAGCCCAGGCAATAATGTTCAACCCATATGTAGCCGTGGATAGGATGAATGTTTTGAACATCACCAGTCGATTGCGGGGGTGTCGCCAGCTGAAGCCATGGAAGCCATAAGCGCGGAAAGAGGCGATACCCAGTGACAATGCTGCAACCAGGGATTCCATATGTCTAGCGAGGTTGATTCCTGGTACTCCATGAGAGAGTGGGAACCCTCAGGTATTTGTAGTGTTTCGGTTCGGCATGTGTGGGCGCCAGTTTCAGGGGGGGGTTATTTAGGATCGAGGTTTATTTGATATTAGGGTTTTATTAGAGACTACATTTTGAACTGGGTTTATCCAATCAATTTTAAACTGATTAACGGAAAACACATGACCAAAATGATAGTCACAGGATTTAGTTCAATAAATGAACAACGTCTCCCCTTGTACGAGGGGAGTACGTTGAGATACAGTTATCGTCGACTACTTACTGCATAAATCATCAGATGTATAATTTAGAAGGCTATGCGTCAGAGGGACGACTTTTTCAAAAAATATATAAATAAATAAATAAATACATACAGGATGTACATAAATATGTATTTATGTATTTATGTAAATATTGTATTTATTTATTTGACATGTATTTATATATACTCTCTACCAAACAGTAAATACATACATACACAAATTATTTAAAAAATAAATAAACCCCCAATTCCCTCATTGTGAGTTGGAGACGAGAGAGAAATAATTTTTTAATATTGTTTTCCTACCCCACACAAGAATTGCTACTATGTTTGTCGGATTGTCCTTCTGTATTTTGTATTTATTTATTTTTGCGTACTCGAGGAGTTCCCGTTTGTCTATCTCAGGACTCAGAGTCGAGTGCGAGTCGGTGACTATGAGCCGAGGGGGTGTATACTCTACAGTCTACACTCTACAGTCTACAGACTAAATACAATACAAATACAGCCCATAGCCCCATACTATGCATATCGATAAATAAAAATAAATACACAAAGCGAACTCGGTGTCGATTGTTGTTACAATATTTTAAATATTTATTACCACACTCTGCATTCATTAAGACAACCTCCAGACCTCGACAACAACTACCGAAACAACAGAACCTACTGCGTGTTTAGCTGCACAATTGTCTTTCGCCCCTATACGATATTATAGATATATACCTGCACACGCGCCTCCTCTCCACGGCAACACACTGAATTAGAAGAATATAGAACTCGCGCGATATCGACTGTACTCTGGATAAGTGTTCAGCAAGAATTCGATAATAGTATACTGGGAGTGGCTTCTACAAGCCCTTGTGGCCCGGAAACATAGCACATACACATCATATACAAACACTAACACACGATAAAAGTTCATCCACACTGGAGAGTCGACTTTACCAACTTTTGTCAACAATACCGAGACACCATGTCAGCACCCAGTTATGCTGCACAGGCGCAGCAGCGGCCAAATGCTAATCCAAATAACCAGCAAGCATATCAGCAACCACATGCGCTGACCCCAAATCAGTTCCAACAGGGCCCGCCTCAGCAACAGTATGGACAACAACAGCCGCCCCATCAGCAGCAACAACAACCGCCACAACAGCAACAACAACCGCCACAACAGCAGCAGAAAAACAATATCATTAACAACGGTCAGCAGATGAATATGCAGAATCAGAATCAGAACCAGATGAGTAGGCAAACACCACCCCCTCAGCAGATGCAACTCATGCAACAAGCACCACAAACACACACACAGCAGCCGCCGCAGGTACAGGCCAACGGGTATGTTGAACTCTCAGACGCGCTTGTGATCTTTGGTGTTTCGGGAATACAGCTGAACTTCAGGTCAATATATGTAAATACGCACAACCCCGTGCGTCACTCTTTCGTCAATTTTCAAACACTGACCAGCGGGGTTTTTTAATTGTGTACTCCATGAGGCTTAGTGTTGTAGGTTGTTGGGTACAGCTACTGAGTGTGAAGGTCTTTGTTACCGTTCTGTTTGGGATGGTAATCTGCTGGCTTGGCGCGTTCTTTCCGCGATCTCCACTTTCTGATTGACTTGTAGTAATGGTTTGTTTTCACAACAAACTACCAATATGCTGTACGTGCTTGCTCGAATGTTTTCTCGGTGCTGTGTGCGGCGCTACCATGAGAGTTTTTTTTACGTCGAATTCAGTATGTGCGAGATTTTGTACTGCAACAGCTGTGTATATTTGTTAAGGCTTCTCGCTGCAGTATATGCCGTCACCAGAATTATCCTGAGTTTGCAGGAGCTCAGCCCATCGAATAAGCGTACCTGCGTGATCGGGCGCTGTGACGTTGCTGTGATGTTGTTGTATTACGTGTCATAGTCTTGCCGAATTGCTTGATATTTGCATTGATGACTTAAACGCTTTCGCGACTACTTTTTCAGAACTCAAGATTGGAGAATTGGTCTAGTGGCACCTAAGAAAGACACACGCACACGCACGGAAGACGTCACAGACACCAAGGGCAACCAATTCGAAGACTACTACCTCAAACGCGAACTCCTGATGGGACTCTTTGAGAAGGGGTATGAACAACCGTCGCCTATTCAGGAGGAAAGCATCCCCGTTGCACTGGCTGGACGGGATATCCTCGCACGCGCCAAAAACGGCACCGGCAAGACTGCCGCGTATTTGATCCCCGTCATTGAGAAAACAGAAATCAGCAAAAATGCTATACAATGTATGTGGATGGCTCACGTTACTCTTTTTTCCGATTCCATGCGATTGTGAGCGTGGTTTACTTTTGCGTACAGCATGAGCTGATTCCATGCGATTGTGAGCGTGGTTTACTTTTGCGTACAGCATGCGCTGATTGCATGCCATTGTGTGCGTGGTTTACTTTTGCGTACAGTCTGCGCTGATTCCATGTGATTGTGAGCGTGGTTTACTTTTGCGTACAGCATGAGCTGATTCCATGCGATTGTGAGCGTGGTTTACTTTTGCGTACAGCATGCGCTCATTTGCTTCTACTGTATTTGCGTTTGCAGCATTGGTTATGGTGCCCACCAGGGAGTTGGCATTACAGACAGCCCAACTGTGCAAGGAATTGGGGAAACATCTCAATATTCAGGTCATGGTAACCACGGGAGGTACCAATCTCAAGGACGACATCATGCGTCTTTCCAAAACCGGTAGGCACAACTGAAAAACTGTTGCACGTTCATCACGACTTCGTCATCTTTCAATGTGTTAACATAGCAACTGCTCATTTGGATTGTGTATAGATAGTGCTTGGTATAGTGTGGTTGCACGCCATTGGGCTACCTGCCGAAACTGGTGAAAATCAAGGCTCTGATGGTATTGTAATCTTAAAGGTATACCATGCACCTAAAGTGATTATGTTTGCACCTTCGCCTAGTCTACTTACCCGCTCCGTGTAGTTTCAGTTTAGTGTCAAATAGCTTCCTTAATAGCTGCATGATCCTGCATGTATATTATGTTTTGGTGCGAACTTTCCCCCATCGCACACACTGTGTTGCATACCCGAGGCGAATGACACTGTAGTATGATACCACCTCGAATAAAGCCATTTTCACATCCTAATTTTTCTATCATCTTGGTCTTGGCAGTGCATGTGGTGGTAGCCACACCCGGACGTCTGCTCGATCTGACACAGAAAAACCTGACCAAGCTCAACCAGTGCATGACTGTTGTTATGGATGAAGCCGACAAACTACTCTCCCCCGAATTCCAGCCGGTGCTGGAACAGCTGTTCTCATACCTACCTGAGGGCCGCCAATTACTTATGTACTCGGCCACCTTCCCACTGACGGTCAAAGACTTCAAGGTAGCGAATGTGTGTTTGTATTCGGAAGATGTGTTTGTATTCGGTTCTATTCAAGCTATCGCATACTTGTCGTTTTATAATTGAGTGACAAGTTGTATACATTCCGTGTGCACCTGCGCACGTTGCCCTGATGGTTTTCAGTAGTATAAGCGCTCTATCGGTAGTACAAAGACTGATTTCATTTCCGGACTTCTGAAAATTTACCTCCGTTACAGGACAAATTCATGAACAAGCCATATGAAATAAATCTGATGGAGGAATTGACTCTGCGCGGCGTATCACAGTACTATGCGTTCGTAGAGGAACGCCAGAAAGTCCACTGTCTCAACACGCTGTTTTCCAAGGTATTATTACCCGCCAATCACATACATGCATTTAATCTTGCAATACAGAATATTTATTACTTGTAGAAAGTAGCAAACAGGCAAGCAGTGTGACGCACCGTCAACGGATATAAGTGAGCAAACATACGTAGTGTGTGCACGGGTCTGTTTCCACGTGATTTTAATATATAGCCAGTTTCGTTAATCGGATATCTCGCACCTAACCTATCCTTGTCATCGTATTTTCCCACTTTGCAGCTTCAAATCAACCAATCCATTATTTTCTGCAACTCTGTACAACGAGTCGAGCTGTTAGCAAAGAAAATCACACAGCAGGGCTATTCATGCTTCTTCATCCATGCGAAGATGCTCCAGAGTCACCGCAATCGCGTCTTTCAAGAGTTCAGGAGAGGGGGCTGCCGCAACCTGGTTTGCTCGGGTATGCCATACAGAATAATCTAGGGGGTTCATGAAATATGATCGGAGAGGTTCACATCAGATGGGGTCACATAATCACGAATGTAGTTCTATCGTTCTTTGAGTCCAAACTTCATCTTCACTCAGAAAGAGTCTCTATTTCAATTTGCGAAGGTGATATATATTATAGATAAATTATTACTATAAA
>NW_014040039.1:60948-63939 GCF_001186125.1 Sphaeroforma arctica JP610
ATATATATATATATATATATATATATATATATATATATACACATATATATATATATTTATCATTTATTCTATGCACATGTCAACTAGCGATCGATTTAGTCCCAATGGTCATGTGTATAAATTCACACCCTGTGTATTTTATCGAACAGGCGAGGTTCGTGTTCGGAGTGATCATTGTACATGCTCAATTTAACATGTCTGACCTGTTTTTCTTTATGCAGATCTCTTCACTCGAGGTATCGATATACAAGCCGTGAACGTGGTGATCAATTTTGATTTCCCTAAGAATGCCGAGACTTACCTGCACAGAATAGGGCGATCAGGGAGATTCGGTCATCTAGGATTAGCCATCAATCTTATCACTTACGAGGATCGCTTCAATCTGTATCGGTATGTCTTCTAGTCCGTTCTTTAGAGCAGCTTTGTGTTCGTGTATGCGTGTCAATCTGATGATCGCAGCGTGTGCGCTCGTGGCAACATATATTAATACGCATCTATATTCTAAGCTCCGATTTCTCAGCCACCTTAGTTATTCACAGTCTGACACCAACGTGTAGTGCGGTTACGGAACGTGTCTACATTGTCTATGCGTATGCAGCCTTTTTGCGCATGTTAATGGATATTTTAAAAATGTATCTTGAAAGGGGTGACCAGGTTGCACAAAAACCGAGCATACTGGCGGCCCGCGCCATGCCCCCACCTTCAGACATTCAAGCTCGATTCAGACCCATCAAATGAATGACATTGTATTATCTTATGATTGTCCCACCAGCATCGAGAAAGAATTGGGCACAGAAATCGCAGCCATTCCGTCGCAGATCGACCCACAACTGTATGTGGCCGATGCGTAATCTTGTCGACAAGCAACGGGTCCCTCAGCCTCAGATGTGGTCACAGCGACCGCACATCCACCACCACCACAATATAGCTATGTGCAAGACAAGAACAATATACGAAGACATGGCCAGGAAGATGCCATGCCCGCGAACATGCACGTAAAGTGCGCTCTATTTAGCGAAGAACCACACGAAAGCGCATGCGCAAACCTTATCGCGGTGGGGCACACGAAAACTATATCGCGGAAAATGTACATAGGCACAACATAGCACGACAAGGTGGACCAAATTGGGCGTACGAGGGCCTGCGTTGCATAGGCTCCCGAGTCACACATACTGACACGAAAGAGAAATTTTAGAATGACTATACACTCCCCGCTCAGTGGTACATGACACAGATACTACGTGCATGCATATTGGGCGGAAAGATCTATGTCAGTGGCAGGATATTGCAGTACGATCCCTGTCGCGCCTCTCCAATACTGGTGCGCTGCAGCACCGGGAAATGTACCCCACGACATCACACAAGACACTTCTCATCCCACAGGGAAGGATACAGTATACAACGTCACCAAAGTATGCACCCACCACTATACACACAACGCACGGTAGATCAGGAGTGACGGGGACGCTCCTGGCTACGTCTCACATAACGCATCGGAGTATCACATAGTCAATAGAGATAGAGATGGCTTCTGATATCTCTCGCGTGACCATAGTCAACGAAGTTACGACACGGAGCGGACAGTCTCATCATACAGAAGTCAGGTCTATAGCCGCAGAGCCATCAGCGGCATGGTGGCGACCTGCTACGACCGGATCTAAGCTTGGACGGTTTCAACGCATCGCCAAGCTACTAGACGTGTATGTAAAGGACTTGTCCCCCCGCAAGCGCTTACAACTATAAGGACGATGCACCGCCTCTCCATCCACTCATTGCCCCTTACACACTTCACACACTTCATATACACGTGCTTGAAGCCCCACAAGGTAGACGCATGTGTCGACAGTACACAAGCGGCCCGACGCCACCCCCAGTTGGCGTATATAGCGCAGATCTTAGTTGGAATCTGCGAGTATACACCCCTCGGGGAATTTATGTGTTTATGAGTCTCGCAGTTCACGTAGAGATACCTTTGACGGACTAATTTGTATTCCCTAGAGGTTACTCGTTGCGAAATGCTTGCACTTATTCACAAACGTGACGGCCAATAGTTTGTGGACTTCTGTCAAACGAATAAAAATGGTGCACCGAATTCAAGTCTGTTACGTCGAGTATTTAGAATTTCAGATGGCTACTGTACATAAACAGTGTTCAGCCGAAAAGTCTGCTTCCAGGGCGCATCATCAGTTTTTGCTCAATTCCATGTCACCAGCGATATATATGGTTTGTGCCGTCCAAACTTGTGTCCGTTGAACGAACAACACCCTCATACTTCTAATACAACACACTCATTTCTAAGCCTACATGGCATCGGTTCAACTGCAGTATAGTATCCTTGTCACTACAATAGGGCTTGGGTGAGGCTAAACCGTCACTACAACCGACCCGTCCTACCTGTCTGTTCCATCTCAGTATATTTTAAGTGAAAGTAAATACTTATGCACTGAAAAGCAATTGAAACACATGCTGACACACATGTGTAGCTAACATACCAAGTGATTGCGCATGCGAGTCCGTTCGAAAGCTACGCTATATTCTTGTTTTGTGTTCATCTTGGATCAGAAAGCTTCCTCATTTTATAGGTATTTTAAAGCTAAGATTAAGACTGTTTTATATTTACCCTGACATAGATCTAGCTTAAGATTTTATTTAAAGAATTTCATACACTCGAATTACAAACATCACTAATGATTCTGATCAGTATATAAAAATACTGAGCTACAATCAGTATCTCACCAATCTAGCGCATAAGTGTGCCTAGATACTCTCACGGGTTTTTAATATATTTAACAGATGTATGCCGCCGTACATTTATAACTAGACAAACAAATAATGAGGCATTGACACTTGCGTTAATAAGATCTGCAATGCACCCCATAAAGTATAAAACTCTGTATTCCTAAATTTTGGTTTTAAAGTAAAATTTACACACATGTATGCAAATAAAGGCATGTAGATATGTAAATCTGCAAAGGCTTAGGTATATATATA
>NW_014040038.1:0-2738 GCF_001186125.1 Sphaeroforma arctica JP610
TATGAGGTGCTCTCCAGAGGTGTAGTGTATCCACAAGCTTATGGTCCTATTACCACAGGGGATCGCATCTGCTTCTGAGTGTGCGTATAATGTGTGGATGTAGACTGTGTGTGTACAGATTTGATCTACACATGTGGATGTGTGTGTGTGTGTATGTTTGTGTGTGTGTGTGCGTGTGTGTGTATGTGTGTTTGTGTCTGTGTGTGTGTGTGTTTGTGTGTTCATGTGTATGTTTGTGTGTGCGCGTGTGTACATGGGTGTATGTGTGTGTGTGTGTATGTGTGTGTGTGCATGTGTATGTGTATATATGTGCGTATATGTTGTATGTGTGCGTACGTGCACGTGTTCACGCATGGCTGATGCTATTGTGTCTGCAAGTAGTTGTCTGTGTGTGTACATTGAATATTATATACATTTCTATATTTCCAATCCATATCGGCTTACCTTTCTGGTACCTGTAGATTAGTGTTATTCTCTTCCGCATCATTTCGTTATTTATGTGCATTCCTTGCCTACTCCTGTACATTCCTGTCCTCCTCCCGCACATTCCTTCCTTACTCCCGCACGTTCCTTGTCTACTCCTGTGCGTTCCCCACTGGCACGTAGCCATGGCTTACGTCTGTGCATCCTCTGCTTGCTGTCTGCTCCTACGCTACTCCTGCTTGCTCTTGTTTGCTCTTTTGCGTTCAGCTTGCTTTCGAGCACCTACAACTGCGGTACATTTAACGCATACTACTTAGTTTAATTCAAACGTGTGTTTTAGTGGCGTCAGCCGTAAGCTAGCTACCCTTTACTCCGACGTTCCTCCGTACATTCTTCGCCTGCTCCTCCGCATTCCTCACCTGCTCCTCCGCATTCCTCACCTGCTCCTCCGAATTCCCCACCTACTCCTTAGCTCCAGACACATTCCTCTCCTACGGTGTATACCAGTTGGAGTACGACGGCCAAATGATAACTATTCCCGATCTACCCAACGACAATCTCTCCACAGCCGCCATCATCGCCTTTGTTGTGGGCGTCATAGCCGCACTAGGCCTCGCTTTAGGTTCTGTGCTGCTAACTTGGCGCTAGTAAGTAAATTGGTGTAGGTATATATATATATGTTTGTGTGTGTGTGTGTGTGTGTGTGTGTGTGTATGTATGAATCAGTGCTGTGCTGTTGCCTAATGTGTGTGTGTTTATATTTGTGTTATGATATGTATTTAACGTTTTATGTATGTTTTAGGGTTTTAGGGTTTAGGTTTTAGGGTTTGGGGTTTATCTGTACACGAACGAACCATCTGTACACGAACGAACCATCTGTACACGAACGAACCATCTGTACACGGAGGTCAATCTCTGAACACGTGTGTGCGTTAGTTTATGAATGTGTGGTGCATGCTTTGTAGTCTGTGGTGATAGATATCTAGTCTGAATGTGGAATGTGTGGGCGTACTCAAAGCTCCATATAAAAGCACGAGCACGAACACCCCCTTTTCGTTCAACGTAGTAAAAATTCGCACTCACGTCAGAATGTATGTGTTTACTCGCGCAGATATGGATATATATGTGCCAAGCATATATGTACACATACTCATACACTCAGATATGGATACATATGTGACAAACTTATGTGTACACATACTTATACATGTTTATATATTGTATCACAATCCCAGGTGGTCCGGCATTTGATACCATAACGTACATGAACACCGGCCCGTCTAACCGCTTAGCCCACAGTCCAAGTCTGACCTCAGAATCTGCGGCAACTTCTGCATCTGGATCCCTGTTTGGCCTGAACGGGAGTATTATCACAGACATGCGCAGTGTGCTGGGTAGGTACTTTCGTGTGCCTGTCTGTCTGTATATATATATTTAATATCTATGTGTATGTATATATATATGTATATTATATTTGCAAGCATACATGTGGACATACATATATAATTATATATATATTACAATGTGTGTGTGTGTGTGTGCGTGTGTGTGTGTGTGTGTGTGTGTGTGTGTGTAGTGTGTGTGTGTGTGTGTGTGTATGTGTGTGTGTGTGTGTGTGTGTATGTGTGTGTGTGTTTGTGTGTGTGTTTGTGTGTATGGGTGTGTATGTACGTGTGTGTGCATATATCTATATCTATAAATATACAACATTTCATACAACTACGACAAAAACAACACCTACATGGATGCTACCAGCACCTCTGATCTCATTGACAAGAGTGACGCGCGGGGAAGACGCTTACACAGAGACTGTGCCAACGGAGTCGCAGCTCCAGCGGGCGTCAAGAAAGAAGAGCAGCCGCGATAAGGGAGGTGGTTGATGGCTGTATCGATAGAAATACTTGGGAGCCTGGTAACTATTAGGTGTTTGGTAGATGTGTGGATATAGATACATGGGAGCCTGCTAATTGTTAGGTGTTTGATAGATGTATGTATATAGGTACATCGGAGCTTGCCAATTGTTAGATAGCGGCTTTGTGGTGGACCGATAGCCCTGAAATTAGAAATTGAGTTTACCAAAACCTCTGCCGTGTCGGCTGTCGATTCGGGTGTTCGCTCTGGTAGTGGTGCCCATCTCGACGGCGAAGAATAAAATTAAGTGTAATTTACAAAACCGGAGCACCTTGTGATTTTTGTTGTGAAGTTCCGAAAAATTGGCCGAAGCTATTTCTGAAGACTTGTGAATGGATCAGCTGTACTGACAATGCTATATAAATTGGAGGCCAAATGGAAGGAATGCCAGCAATGTCTGCGGA
>NW_014040038.1:2772-7149 GCF_001186125.1 Sphaeroforma arctica JP610
CAATGCTATATAAATTGGAGGCCAAATGGAAGGAATGCCAGCAATGTCTGCGGATCTACAGCGGCTGCCAAAGCTTAGTGCTATTGATGAACAAAATCATATATTCATATATATATATATATAAATATATATATTTATTGATTTATATATATATATATATATATATATATATATATATATATATATATATATATATATATATATATATATATCTATATATCTATATAATATTTATATATGTATATATATATACATAAATATATATATATATATATATTATATCATGTATACGTACGTGCACATGCTTAAACACTTGGGAGGCGTATTAAGCGCTCTCTGAAGTTTGTATATATATGGACGTTAGCTTTTATACTATGATGGTTCTACAGTAAGTTCTAGACTATAGGTTGAATAACAACATATGATCGTAGCTACTTAATGTGTCGTACAAAGATGATTCCAGAGTGTATAGCTATAGGTTAAATAATATCGATATGATCGTAGCTACTGAATGTGTCTGTATCAAATCGCGATGATTCATACCCGTCTATACACATGTACATCTACAATGCGTGCATCAGTGCAATTGATTATTAGAAGTTATTTGGAGCGTGTGAACAGCAAATAACTACCAGACGAACGGTCAATAGCAGCACATCTCGTAACAAAGCCGGATTCTGCAATATGCAGATAAATTCAATGAGGCATGACGTATACAGCATTGACGAGTTCTGGTGACACTGTCACTTGCATTTCGATTTATCACTTGAATGCAAGTGTGCGTCGTTTAAAAACACCACTTGTGTGCGCCGCTTGACTGCTTGTCTGCGAACCATTGAGTGCAAGTAACTTCCAGAGCGAATGGCACATACCAATGGCTGTGCAGTGTAGTGGCTGAGAGTATCGCAGATTGCGCTCCACACTATCCAACTGCGAACCGCAGAAGATCAATACACACTCGATCATCAGTCAGAGTATCGGTCAAAAACCTCCACCGCTTCGATCCTTCCCGCGCTCACTATATGTTTAGTAGCAACGTGGTGACGCACGCTTATTACCAAGTGCTGCGTGGTTGGCTTAGTTTGGGGGCTCTCTAGTGTATCTATTGAATCTGAATGCGTTAAGTATCATAGACGTACCCGTTATCGACACATCCGAGACAAGCAACGTAATTCTTATCCTTGGGGATCTTATGGTCTGAAGGCCGACAGCCCAGGCACATGGCTAGCCCGGCATTCGCCTCACTCGTCTCCACACCGAAAACATATACTGAAGAAAGTCCTTATTAAACGCCTACATCTCTAAAGGTGCTCATTTGTCTCCTCTTAAATACCTTAAATATTTGACGAGGTTTGGCCTATGTTTGGCAAACGATAGGTCATTCTTTACGCATACAATCAGGGATGCTGACATGTGTAGCAACCATTCCTTCATGTAAATCGTGCAACTGAGTCCAAATCACGGCACACTGTATATATCAGTGTCAAGCAGCGATGGATTTTCAAGTTCGGTACTATCTACTTGAACTTTAAACCCTCTAAAACTTTGGGTCTTCCAGAACCATGAGTATATCTTGAGATATCCACCCCAACGCCATCATTGCCGCACAGGGGCGTTGTTGCATATCCCAGGACTTTTGACTGAACAACAGCGGGCCATCTAAGCCGAGGTGGATCTTGTATCCAAAGGTTGTCATGTGTGTTAACATTTCACACGCATCTTCATGTGTCACGTTGAAATTCTTCCATGCGTTTTTGTTCAACTCGCATACGATGTTGTGCACCCTCCCAGCACTCAGCATTTTCCTCATCGATCTGAAAACACCGTCCTCGAACCCCTCGACATCAACCTTCATCAGCGGCACCACGTGCTTATCTGGGTCCATCACCTTGTCTATACCAATATGTGGTACACGCTCCATGCCCACCTCCACAATCCCAGATTTCCTGAGCACCTCTATCAATTTTCCCTGTTGTCCCGTCTCCCAAGGACCGTAGTTTGGGTATGTACCCCAGCATCCCGTTCGACGACCCACCATACTCCCGTCACCTGAACCAGCAAAGGCATTTAGGATTGTGAGTCTGCTGTCTATCCCATTCAACTTGGCGGCACCTAACACAAACATGGCACACTGTGGCTGTGGATCGAAGGCAACCACCTGATAACCCATCACAGCGGCCAGTTGTGAGTAAAATCCCGAGTTGGAACCGACATCCAGAACCACGGGTGTCAGCCCCGTATTTTCACTACTATATAACTGCTGAGGATCTTCCAAAACGCGCTTAAACTCTTGAATTACGACAGCCTCAGAGTTAGCTGTTGCTATATATTTTGCGATGTCGTCAATGCCGACTGATGATGGAGACGCTAGAAACAGAACCGGAGCATTAATGGGCTCAGTTTGCAATGGAATGGTCGATGGTCGCATGAGAACATAAGATAGGACTTCATTGGGAAAGG
Source organism: Sphaeroforma arctica JP610 (assembly GCF_001186125.1). Classification (NCBI taxonomy): domain Eukaryota; class Ichthyosporea; order Ichthyophonida; genus Sphaeroforma; species Sphaeroforma arctica. The sequence continues at coordinate 5,233 of NW_014040038.1, forward strand.
CTAGAGACGGTACGAATTCAAGTGGCGATACATTTAAACCCGGTGGAAACTGATAAGTTCGTTCTTGTTGAAACAGAGCTTGTAGTGAACCAATTCGCGTATCTTTGTAGCCGCCCTGACGCCCTATAATGAAGATTGACAACATGAAAGCACATATCGCAAAATACTTTAGCCACATGTTTGGTCTGGGCTGTAATTAAATAGTTCTACCACTGTTACCAAATATAACGATCAAGATACTACAGAACGGAAATGCTATAGTGGAATAGGAAGGGAACTTGCGTAGGCAGAATATTTATACGCGTATGGCTGTATACTGTATTTAGTATTTGCCCTACAGTGTGCCGGACATTTTCTATGTATTTACTATTAAGGGCGCTATGTTTTGGAAACCCTAAACCCTATACCACAAAGAGATGAATTCTGTAGTTTTAAATATTGATAAATTAAAAATCCATGTATAAAATTAATCACAAACTTCATTGGGCTCCGAACTTCAATATATTTCTGATTGGCGCCCTTTTGCGAAGAATTTATGAATACCGTTTAGGCTCTCCAGTCTCCACTGAGACTCTGAGACTCTGAGACTCTGAGTCTGAGAGCCGGCTGAGATGGCTCAGAGGAGTCGTGACTCGTCACTCGTGAGTGGTCGTGCCTGAGTGTCTTGACTGACTGTCTGCCTGAGGCTATGTACGACTGGCGCTATGGTGCGACCGTGCGTCCAGCCGTCGACCGCTAAAAAGATTTTTTTTAAATACTGCAAATGAAATTTTTTATAGAATGTGTTGGATTGGACAATTCGTCAATTATCAAAGTCAATTCCAAATCCCGTTGATAGGTGTGTGGCTTTCAGCCTCAGGATTCCAGGAATCGATTCCACAAGTTTATTTCCAACAGTGTCCAAAGCTGAATATAAAATTAGATTTACTTCGCAATACAATTTTTTTCATTAAAATTGACCAATGAAGCCATGGTTGCGTTTTTTAAATAGAATTCATTCTGTGAATTTTCATCGATTTGGAGAATCGATTTGGGCCCAAATCGACAATCGATTCTAGAATCGTAAAAAAATGGAAATATTTGATTGGAAAGTAGATTTCGATTTTAAATTAGGAGGCTATGTATGTTTGCCGGGGTGGTGAATTTTCGATTTCCAACGATTTGCCGAAAAAATATGGATTTCAAATCAAATTTTTCGCGGAATCCGAGTCGATAAAATATTCGGAGAACGAGACTCGACTGCGACTCTCGAGACTCAAAATCACCACCACTCTGGGCGAGAGACTGAGAGTCTGAACTCTGAACTTCTGAAGTCACCAGTCTGAATTCTGAAGTTCTGAAAAGCGAACAACCAACTGTAAGATTCGGTCTATTAAGGCGATACTTAAGCCTTAGAATAAATAAAACGCGTAGGTAAATTCTAAGTATCGTGTAAATATCAAAGTAAATAAACGAAATGAGACTTTTAGTAAATTTAGGTTTGCCTCGTGAAAACAGCATACTCTGAGGGATTGTGAGGCTGAGACATTGCTTATATATAATCTTCTCAGTACTGTTTCCGCCGAAGGGATTTTATTTAGTGTTTCGTTGTCGCTCTATTAGAAACTATGGTATGTTTCATTGGGGCGAATCCGAGGGACTCATAAAATCCTATCTTTAGAAAAGAAAAAATTCTATTTAATACTCTTGATGTCCTTAGTTATTGTCTTAACCAATAACTTGCCACTTATCAAGAATTACCGACTTAGCCTTTATCAGACTGGCACATCTGGTTGGCTGATCGGAGGATCAACTAGGTAACGTTAATAGTCCCTAGAAACCTATATTCGGTTGAGCCATCTCGCTACCGAAGTATTCAGATATAAATAAAGCTGGAAGCTAAATATAGTTCTATTAATAGAACTCGACCAACTCTTA